>NC_088929.1:49447500-49455000 GCF_038396675.1 Hydra vulgaris
AATACTATTACCTTGTGTTTTTTGCTAGTTAAGTGTTGATTATTATAATTATATATATTTAATTTGATTAACTTGCATTAACCTGTTGTACTTTAATTCTTATTATGTTTTTTGGAATATGTCTAATTTGTATCTAATAAATCATTTAATGTTTTTTAACTAATCATTATATTATTATATAATTTAGCATTATTAGGTGTTTACTTCACACTAGTTTTTTAACCAATAGTGAACAACCATGAATGTAAAATCTTTATTCAGAAATATATATGATTGATATAATAAAAAAATTTTTGCAAAAAAGTTTCTTCAATTTATTTAGTTTTGTGGACTGTTCTAAATTTAGGTTTTCACAATTTTTTTTTTCAGAATACTGAAAAAAATGTCTAAAAAACGACAAAGAGTAATATTTTGGATAACTTTAATTTTAAACGTGTTGCAACTACAGATGATTCCGAAAAATCACAGGAACACATTACTCTTCGTCAACCGGTAGTGGCACCAAGTGAAAGCCATTGTGATGCAAGACAGCAACAAGATGTTGATGCATGCAACGGAAAAATGCAGAAAACGTCAGAAGTTATGATCGCAGATAAATAATCAGAATGTAAAAATGATAACGATAACTCCGTTTTCGATGTTGGACTTTAAATTCAGGCAACAGCTAGAATAAATTATGATCTCAAGTATCATATACTAACCGAACCATATAAACCCTACAAAACTTATGATTTCAAAAAAGATGTGCCAGAACATGAAGCTGGAAAGCGACGGTTTAGAATGCATGGTTGGTTCAATATGCTTCTTAGCTGGCGTACTCTTCAAAACTAAAAGGTACTGTTTGTATATATTGCATTCTTTTCCCACAAATAGTACATCGAGATTTTCAAGGTGCATTTATTACAACAGCCTTTAGAAAATATAAGGATTTTAACGAATGTGCTCGAAATCACATGTCATTGTCATGGCATATGTGTTCTCAACAAGGTGCTGAAAACTTCAATGCAGTGAGAAGAAATGCAAACAAGGAAATTGTATGTCAGCTCGATGGTTCTAAAAAATGCATTGTTGAAGCAAACAGACAGAAGCTCTTTTCTATCCTTTCAACTATTTTGTTGTGTGGAACAAATGATTTGGCTCTGCAAGTGAATGAAGGAAGTAAAGGAAATATGCATCAGCTGTTGAACTTTCGTAATGAGGCTGGTGTAGACCCGCAAGCCGCCGCCATTAGCCGCTAGCCGTCGCCAAGCACTGCTTTATTTTTAGCCAGCTGTGAAAAATTTATATATATATATATATATATATATATATATATATATATATATATATATATATATATATATATATATATATATATATATATATATATATATATATATATATATATATATATATATATATATATATATATATATATATATATATATATATATATATATATATATATATATATATGTATATATATATATATATATATATATATATATATATATATACAGTTCGTGAACGATTAAATAAATTTGTTTCCATTGAAAAAAAAAACTGGAACAATTTGCTTGCTCCAGGATCTGAGATGGATTCCTGTGTCCAACAGCAAATCTAGGGCTGCTACATCCAAAGCATGGGACTTCGTGGGTCAACTAATCTTGAAAGATTCAAGAAACCAAATTAATCAAAATTATTTATTTAATAATCAGTTGTACTGCAGATACTGTTTCGAAAAGCAATCACGTGGCGATGAAGGTCGATTATCAAAGGTATATGTTACTTCAACAATGACATCTTCTGGTAACCATCTAAACCATGCTGTTTTTAAACATGGAAAGACTTTTGAGCAACCAGTTAGTTCTAAAATTACTAATTGGGTCCGCACTGTACAAAACAATAAACCAGCACAAAGTCAATTTGAATTCAACAGAGATCTTTGTCTGTTAATATGTTTAGATCTTAAGCCATTTAGTTCAGTTGAAAGATCTGGGTTTAAAAGTTTTTGTTCAAAAAATACAGCGTTTCAGCCCCCATCATCTGACTGTATATCTGGATCTGCCCTAAAAAATGTTTATACTTCTGTTAAACAAAGAGTCTCAGAAGTTCTACAATCATGTGTAAGTGGAACTTTGATGATGGATGGTTGGACTGACAAGCGTAATCGTTTACCTTATTTTGGAATTCGTTTAAGTGTTGTGCATGATTGGAGATTTAAAATTTTCACATTGGCTGTTCAGCCAGTGGAGTCGCACACTTCTGAGCAACTTTATCGATTTGTTAAAACTGTTTTAAAAGAATTTTTACCTCAAGATAAGCATTTTTTATTATTTAACACAACTGATGGTGCAGCTAATATGAAAAAATTATCAAAGCTATTAGGCCATGAACATATAACATGCACCGCACATGGAATTCATCTGCTTTTAACCTCGGATGGCTTAAAAAAAATTTCAGCATTAACTTTACTAGTAAGAAAATGCAAAGAAGTAATAAAAGCTTTACATTTTAAGGGATATATGCTATCGAATGAAATTGAAACTGTGAAAGACGAGGAGTTGTTCAAAAGAATTACAACTCATGTTGACGAGCTAATAGCTGATGAAGAGAATCCAATTCTGGATTTTGAAATTGAAACTGAAAATGTAAGCATTCTTCCACAAACACAGCTAACTAAATCTGTTAGTCAAGCTGATGAGAGTTCGCTTGAAGAGTATTCACTTCTAGATTTTGACATTTTGAGCTAAAAATGATTTTGAGATTTTGAGCTAAAAAGGATGTCATAAAAAGTCATGAGCACAGTTCTTTAAAAAATAGTGTCCCAACAAGATGGAATAGTACCTCGGAAATGATTGAATCTATCTTAGATCTAAAAACTCATGTTGATACAGTGTTAAAAAAAATTGGAAAGTATGATTTATGTTTTCTTCCTGAAGAGTTAGAACTTCTGCAAGAACTGCGCAATTTTTTATCTCCATTTCGAGAACTGACTCTTCTTGTTAGCGAGAGAACACCAAATTTGTCTTGCCTTCCACTCATGGTAACTAAAATTAAAAATTGTTGCATTGTTCAAGTCACAGATTCTTTTGCGATAAAACAATATATAAAGTTAGTTAGAAAATGCATTGAGAAATGGTTAGTTGTTATTAATTTAGTTGAATTAGCGTGTTGTTTTGATCCAGCAATTCGTGATGTTGTTTTGACGAAGGAAAAATGTGAAATTTTGTTAAAAAACAGCTATGACAAAATAAAAACTTCTTTATTTGGTTCAAACATTTTACCACAAATAGGAACCGATAAAAAGATTAACTTCTCTGCGTCATACATTGACAATAATCAAAATAGTAAAACCTCAAACGCAGCTCAGGATTTTAAAAAACTTAGACTGATTTTATTACAGGAAACTGCAAAATCTTCACTAAACTCTGGAGCAATATTAGAGAATAGCAATGGGTTGCAAGCTGAAATAAATCTTTATCTTAGCATTTGTGATAATCAATCACCAGCCTTGCTGTTTTGGAAAAATAATGCAGAAAAGTTCCCTATTCTAGCATCCATAGCCAAGGTAGAAGATAATTTTATTTTTGACATTAAACTAATACTAGTGACAAAAATAACAGCAAACATTAATTTTTTTCTGAAGTTTAATGTTGCTTATTTTACATAGTTTCTATTGTTTCAGGTTTATCTTGCATTATCTTGCATTGTTTATCTTGTACCTGTTGAATGCCTTTTTAGCACGACTGGTTTAATTTTGAATGGAAAGAGATCCTCCTTGGCACCATTTTGAATGAATGCAGTTTGTTTCATACACGATAACTATCCAAATGCTGGTCTATGAGCTAAGTCTTGCATTTTTTGAATTAGGACATTATTTATGTTTTTATTTCATTTTGATTAACTTTGTATTTCATTTATGAATATTTAATACATGCAAAAGTTTGTTTTGTTTTGGTGATTGCTGTCAGTATTATACTTGTATATATGTCATTATTATACTATAAATATATTATATATATATATATATATATATATATATATATATATATATATATATATATATATATATATATATATATATATATATATATATATATATATATATATATATATATATATATATATATATATATATATATATATACATCTGCATAGCAATAATAAATTAAATTAGTAAAAACACTTATTTAAGTTTTGATTACTTTAACACTGTGTTTCACCATCAGTAGGTTCATCAGGGTTCTTCCTGATAAACCTACTGATGGTGAAACACAGTGTTGAAGTAAATAGCCAGCTAAGCAGCCAAAAAAATCAGGCGGTTAGCCAGCCACAAAAATGTAGGCTAGCCTCTCATGCCATCAGCTAGCCGGTCAGAATTTTTTTTAGCCAGCCATGAAAGTAAAATACCGTGGCTAGGAGGTCTAGGCTGGTGATAAGATTATAAAAAATCACCTTGATACTGCTGCAAAGAATGCAAAATATACATCACATCAAACCAAAAAATAATTGATATCTGAACAGATTCTGGTAAATGATATTGTGTCAGCTGCAAATAACTCTATTGGATTCTCAGTATTAGCTGATGAAACAGCCGATATTTCAGGATGAAATATCGGCTGTTTCATCAGCTAATACTGAGACAGAACAATGATCCATTGGAATACGCTTTGACAACCCAACAAAAGAGCAAATGGTTTGGGAAGAATTCCTTGGATTTGTTCCACTGAACGACATGTCTGCAGCATCAATTTCCGTCGCCATATTTAGCAAGTATTTACCATTAGGTCTCAATTTAGATCGTCTGTAATAGGTCAGGAATACAATGGCTGCTCAACCATGGCAGGAAAGGCGTTATCCTTTCCTGCCATGGTTGAGCGTCCAATCAAGAATCAGAATGAAATATCCAAAGGCGGCTTTTTTTTAATTGCTCATTACATAGACTGAACTTGGTTGTAAATGATCTGACTGCACTTCCGCAAATTCGCAATATAATTGGTACAATCAAGTCAATTATTGTGTTTTTCCGTGAAAGTCCTAAGAGAAGGTCAATGATACCCAACGTTCTTCTTCTCTGTGAGACTCGATGGACTGCAAAGTAAATGATCATACGAGTGTTTTGTGACAATTTTGACCAAATATTTACCTAGTTGGATGTGTTATCTAACGAAGCAAACGGAACCACGTCAATGGCACATCAGTTGCTGTTAGCATTCAGCTCAACAACTTTTTTATTTGGACTAATTATCATTTAATTTTACTCAGTTCTTCTGGAACCCTGTACTCAAGCACTTCATGCCATTCAACGAGACCTTCCACAAGTACAGATGCACATTCACGAATTGCTCTTGGTTATAGATCTACACTATTTCAAGGCAGGTATGCATTTCAGTGCAGGCATCTACAAGAGAGTCATCCAGTTGTCTGGAAAGTTGAAAATTCAACTAACACCACCAAGGCAATGTTCAAGGCAGTTATACCCAAACAATTGCGGAGCAACGGATACAAGTGTCGAGAAATACTTTTGCCAGGCTATGTGTATTCCTTATCTCGATTCATTAATCAATTCGCTTCAAATTGCGAATCTCAGAAGATAACATTACTCAATTTAACCTTTATTTACTTCATCCTGCAAAAATAAGAACTTTAACTCGTGAAAAATTTATTGAGAAAATGTCAACTGTAAATAAAGTATTCAAAATTGATAACTTTAAGCTCTATAGTGTAATTTCGTTTGATTTTTGGGCCATTCAATATTTTCAAACCACAATAAACGAAATCACAGATTTACTACCAAGGACTGTGTTCTACCCTGCAGTTCATGAAGCTTTACTTATTTTAATAACAGCAACCAAATGTACTGTAAAAAGATCATTTTTCACATTGCAGTGCGTGAAGACTTGGCTACGATCAACCATGTCCAATAAGCGTTTGTCTGGGCTATACATGCTGAGCGTGTATCGTGAAAAAATACGCTTCAGAAAATCTGAATTTATGGAACAAATTGTAAATAAGTTTGGCAATGAACGCAGACGACTACAATTTCTATTTACTAAATAAAAATGATTTAATTCTTGTATTTTTATTTTTGCATTTTCTTTAATTTTCTGTTGTCACTGGTCTAATAAAATGACTTGATTAATTGATGCATTAATGTAGTTTTTGAAATGTCACTGTTGAATTTTATTTTGCCCCTCTTTGTAAAAAATCCTGCCAGCGCCCATGCACCAATAGAAACAGGTTGGTCAAAATGCTTCGTTTAGAGTAAGAAATTTTAATAATAAAAAGTTGATTTGGAAGATTATATGTTATATTTTGAAGGCTTGCGGCACTGGTAAACAGAAAAAGTATCAGCAGTGTAAACAAAAATTTTATGTTTTTTTTTAATGATTAAAATACAAATTATTCTAGTTACTTTAACACAAAATTTTATTAAGAAAAAAAAATCAGGAAAGAAAGCTTTCAATCAACTTTCGATTGAAAGCTTCTTAAAATCCCCAAAGTTCACAGCAATTCATAACAATAGCAACAACAATAGTAGTAATTATAACAAAAATGATATTAAAAATATTCATAAAAATAATAATAAAAACGATAAAAACAAAAATTACAAGATTAAAATTAACATATAAAGTTGACAAAGATACGTTTTATTGTTAATATAATTTTTTTCTCTTACGTACAAACGTGCGTAATTAATTAATTACTAGGCTATAGAAGCAATAATTTGATTTGCAGGTGAAGGAAAGGAAAATTTGTTTAAGATGCATATCTTAATGCGGTAGTATGACCAAGATAAAGACTTTTATTAAACTAATTCAAATTATAAAACCGGAAAGCATTCCTATCTCCAAAAAAAAAATATTCTCGAAATTTATTTGCCCGAAACGAAAAATTATTAATTAACCTCAAAACTGATTAGACATAACTAATATTAAAAAGTAGTTGAAAAAAAATAGTCTCGGAAATCATATAAAGACGAAATAGTATCGATTAGCCGATTAGTAGAATATCACCAATTTTTATGATAATGCATTAAAAATAGGGCAGTTTGTACTGCGTTTGCGATTAGTCATACTGAAATAGCCTGTAGCCGAAGGATTAAGTAATACATCGACTATCTTATGGCTTGCTGCTGTAGATAAGTGTCGCTACATTGACTGGGGCCGAAAGTTCTTTTTTTAAAATCTAAATACCGATTAAGCTATTTCGAATTAATTTCTTTGACTATAATTTCAAAAAGGTTTCCTCAAATCAGATGTTTAAGATTAATCATTTTTGCAATTTCGAGATAACATACCCATGCCTCTCGAAATACCATGGTTGCAAGTATGCTTAGTAATCTTTTTGACATTTTTGAGTGTTACTGAATCTTTTTTTATCAAAAATGTGTTATATAGCGAACCGAGTTCTGCTGTATAGCGTATGTTTTTATCATTTTGTCATTGTCTGGCATTGAACTTAGTCTTAAGATGGTTACTTAAGTTAAATATTTATGTTACTTAATGTGTTTTTATA
>NC_088929.1:49460000-49580000 GCF_038396675.1 Hydra vulgaris
CATCAAGTGTTAACATGTTTTCTTTAATTAATCCGTTATTCTTCTTAACTGTTTTTATCAAATTACGTTGCAAACCTATTCACATATCCAGTTACCATTATAAGTCTGTTAAATGTACTATACTTTTTAATGTCTATCAGAACCCCAATTTTACCACTACTCGCAGTCTCAACCATATTTACACTACTCACATTTATCCTATTTACACCTTTCGATTCAATCAGAACTTCATCCACATTCAAACTATTCTCCCTATCAAATAATCCTACTTCAACCTACTCCTTACATAAAAATTTAGGTCCAGATAACCAACCGTCATTCAATTGCTTAAAACATAGGAGTTGAAATGTCTGCTGGATTCTCCAATCCTGCTACATGTCTCCATTTTATTCTATCAACCTCTTTCCTAATCATGACTACACAATTTTCCACCCAAGGTTTCCAAGTTTTCTCCTTCCCTTTAATCCGATGTAAAGCCACTTTACAACGGATTAAAGGGAAGTCTGTCCAACAACTAACATTACTAATAATTACTCGATGTTCTATTACTCGTTTCGCTTCTCCTACTAATTTGCATAGCACCAAACAACCTAATAGTTCTAACCTAGGAACAGACAACTCTTTCAATGGCGCTACCTTTGTTTTGGCTGCCAAAAAATATTCTCACAGCAACACTCGTCTTAACTCTAAGATAAACAACTCTAACAAACGCAAATCTCTTTACTCTTAAGATAAACAAAAACAAAAACATAAAGGTAAAAAAAAGATAAAGATAAACAAAAGATAAACAACTGCACATATCTCTCTTGAGCTATCATAAAATCCATGTAATTCTGCCACAATTATTCTCTCCTCAACTCTAACAAACGCAAATCTCTTTACTCTTAAAACACTCAGCTCCTCAACATTTCTCAACAATTCTTTCCACTTAAACTCAATCTCTCCACTCACTAGACAAAATTTGAAAAATTGTTTTTAGTCTGGCTGTCATAGGCGAAACAATACCTAATGGATCGCAAATTGATGCCAAAATTTTTAAGATATTTCTTTTTGCTATTTTATGTTCACGTGACATTTTTATAAACTCATTAAATTGGAAAATAAATTCATCATTTTTCGAATCCCATTCAATTCCTAAAACTCTTTTATACTCATGCTCACTTTTACCCAATTCTGTTTCTAAGTAAGTACTGAGATCAAGATTGCTTATTGAATTTTTTATTTCCTTATTTCCTATTATTTTCTCATTAAAATCAAAATAGTTTTGTAATTCTTGACTGTTTGTTTTCCATTTCCTTAAATTGGAACCACCTTCAGACATAACTAATTGAAACCACCTTCAGACATAATATTGAACACTTTAGTAAGAAAGATCGCTTACAGGCTTTGCAAAATACAGGTTATAGTAAATCTGGTGTATACAAGGTTCTCAGACAAGCAGAGAAGATGGTGGGTGTTACTGATGGTCGTAGAAACAATGGAGCTGCTAGAAAGATCATTGTTGCTGCACTTGGAGGTCTTATACGTGAATTTAACAACACAACAAACAAAAGTTTAAGAAAAGCTGCCCCAAAATACAATGTTTGCCACAAAACTATCTTAAATACTTTGAACAGACATGGTGTTTATTGTCACTAGCGAAAACTAGCACCATTTTAGCATCCAGCCAAGAAAGGTGAAATAAGAAAAGCCCTTGGACGACTTTATCGACAGTATTTAATAAAGGGAGCAGGTGGACTTCCGATCATCATAATGGATGATGAAACATATATAACACAGAATGATGGGGCCAAGTTTTAAAGTAAAACTTTTTATACCAAAGATGCCTTAAAAACTCCAGAAGAGATTCGCTTCACAGGTCGCACCAAGTTTCCATTTAAGGTAGGTGTTTGGCATGCATTGTGTGATCATGGTGTTTCTGATTACTTTATCTGGAACCAGGGAATGGCCATTGATGCTCAGATGTACAAACTTGAATGTCTTTAACGAACACTAATCCCCTACATTGAGAAGCACTGCCCTGATAATGCTTGCATCTTTTGGTCAGACAAAGCTTCATTACATTATTCTTCAAAAGTAGTTAAGTATTTAAACAACAAACAAATTCCATTTTTTTTGAAACAAAATAACCCCACCAATGTCCCTCAATGTCGGCCAATCGAACTCCTTCATGCTAAAATCAAAAGACAAGTGTTTTCTGATTCCTTTCAATGAGAGAATGTTGATTAACTAAAATTAAGAGTATTTCAAATCATGAATGAACTTGTAAAGCATGCTCCAAAAATGCGTACTAACTTTTCATCTCGGGTCCGTGCTTTTGTTGACAAAGCTTATCGCAATGGATTATTATCTGTTCAAAGGTAACACGTAAACTTGTATAATGAATATAAATCTTGTATTGAAATGAATACCTTTTCTTTCTTTTACAAGTTTTTAAAAATTTTTTAAGAATAGCAAGATCTTAAAAAAATTCTACAAACCAATTACACACACTAATTCTATACTTAATTCCATCAATACTTCCCGAACAAAATCAAAAATCAAAAACTTCAACGTTCAATAACTCAAACTTTTCTTAACTCTTACTTCTTTCTTCAAATCCATATATCAAATCCATCAAATCCATATATCAAATCCATCAAATCCATATATCAAATCCATCAAATCCATATATCAAATCCATCAAATCCATATATCAAATCCATCAAATCCATATATCAAATCCAACAAATCCATATATCAAATCCATCAAATCCATATATCAAATCCATCAAATCCATATATCAAATCCATCAAATCCATATATCAAATCCATCAAATCCATATATCAAATCCATCAAATCCATATATCAAATCCATTTCAAAATTAGCATCCGCTAAGGTTGCATTTCTTTATCGTGCCCGACACATTTTTTCTCCGGATACTATTTTTTATTTCTATAAATCTCAAATCCGTCCTTGTATGGAGTACTGTCGGCATATCTGGGGCGGATCTTCCAATTATGCCCTTTCTCTTTAATCTTTTGATTTGGCTTTATAGTTTTTCATCGGGCGCCATGTAAAATCTAGAGGATTGAAAACTAGTGCAAAATACAAGAGTGTCTGTGCTTCTCCACCAACGGAATATATAATAAAAAAGAGGTCTGTGGAGAGCATACACCAATAAATTATCCATTAACTTTGAAATGAATAACGCAAGAAGACTGTTGAAAGTAATAATTTTATAATTATAAGAAAGCGTGTTAAAAGTGTCAGTAATAGTTGAATAATTGTGAAGGAGCATGTTGAAAGTGATATTTATTATTTAACTATTGTAAGTGGGTGTTGTTAAATGTGACATTTTAAACCTAATTATTGTTTTTAAAGAAAGAAAGAATTTTAAATTGAAAGAAAAATTTAAATTTTAAATTAAAAGAAATTATTTTAAATTGAAAGAAAATTTTAAATTTTAAAGAAAGAAAGAATTTTAAAGAAAGAAAGTTTTTAAATAAAGAAAAAATTAAAAAGAAAACGTGCTTAAATTGTATATAAAGAAGTTAAATTAAATGAAGAAATAAAAGCGTAACTATTTATAATGATAGAGAAAAACCGAAGAATTGAAAGCAAAAAACCACCAGATAAGGATTTCTTAAGAAGATCAATCAAACAATGTATGCATGTTTTGTACTTTTGTCTTGTACTGTAGTGTATTATTTAAACGCCTTGTTTTTTTAAGTATTGTTTGTAAGTAGTATATTTTTGTTTTTGAACAAAGATAAATGTATTACCTTTTTTTTTTTTTTTCACTTTTCTTTGTGGATGGAGTTTGTTTTGTTTGCGAAATGTTTGTTGTTTATTGTGTTTATTTGCGCAATTATTGTTGTTTATTGTGTTACTGTTGCTTTTTATGTATGTATATATATATATATATATATATATATATATATATATATATATATATATATATATATATATATATATATATATATATATATATATATATATTTATACTGTTTCATATATATGTATGATATTACTCGGTTGGTTTATGGATTAAAACTCACAGAGTGAAACATGATCTCTGCTTATGTTTGAAAAAATAAAGAACTGTTGTTAAATATTTTGTATTATTGTATTATATTATCAATATTTTGAACTCTGTGCAATATATAGTTAAGCATTGTTTTAACCAGTATTTTCAAGCAGTAATAGAACATAGATTAAAGATCTATTAATATACTAGTTCATAAAATATTTTTTAACTGATTTTTTTTATGATTTTCTAGCATTTGATAAAAAATGCCCTTAGCTTTGAAAATTGAGTTTTATTGAGCCATTAAATGTTCTAATTTGGTTCGAGGACATCTTTAGATTGATTTCTTATTCCTTCACGTCCCCCACCTCCTTAATGGCTTTGCAAAGTTGCATGTTTTATTTTCTTTGCATGTTTTAAGTAAAATTAAAAAAAGATTGAAAGTAAGTTTTTATTTGTTTTTTTCTTTGATTGTTTGTTTCAAAAATGTCCTCAATCGGGTAATGTTGCCATTCGGAATAAATCTGTTGACTAAACAGCTTATTTGTCGCATATTAAAAACATTTTGAATAATTTTTCGGAAAATTATTATTCTTTAATTGAAAATACTCTAGTTTGTTTAGAAAGAGTTAAAATTATAATGTAAAAAAAATTCCGAGGCTCTTAACTTTGCAAATGTTGTTAAGAGAGCGCAAGATAATGAGAAAAATAAAGATTCGCTGAAAAAGTTAGGCTGGTTCTTACTCATTAAAATAAAGTTAGTATTTATTATTACTGTTAGTTTTAATATTTTGCTTTTAATCATTTTTATTTATTCGAAAATTTAATTAGGTACATGAAAACAACGACGAAATCGAAAATGTAGTCTATTATAACGAGAGAAGCAGTAACGAAGAGCCTCCGCAGCTCGCTACAAAAGCAAGTGCATTGAAAATTAAGGATGAACCAGGTGTCTATAAATAATCAAGCAGAGTTTTGTACAGTGCACAGTTTTTTTTAAGGTTCATTTATATATTACCTTACCAGGTAGATCAAATGTTATATTTAGGTGAAAGCATAGTAGGCGATTGTGTGTCAAGGAACTTAACGAACATTAATGAGAAGAATATCATTAATTTTATGCCTACTAGTGAAAGTTAAGACCAACAAAAAGCATTTGCTGGTGATTCATGTATAGGTTCCGCAATACTTTTTATGCTGACCTATGGTATTCATTTTTATTTAATATATTTATAACAATAATCGAATTTATATGACGACAAAATCCTAGAAAACGATCCGGCACTTAGGCCGCCAATTCTCAAGCGGTATGAACGGGCTAAAATCATTCAAAAAGGTTAATTAAATGGGGGCATCATTGATACTGCCATCATGTAATTGACCTGTTCTTGTACAAATCTATGATATAATTCCTTTAAAGTATCATTTATTTTTGGCAATGCAATTAGTCCATGATCCTGATAAATGGTGTATATTGGTCTTTCTAATTGCGTTGTTAAAGTAGATTTAACCTTGTGATATCAGTTTTATTATAGTTATTATCCAATTTTAAATTGTTAAAAACAACACAATATAAATCTTATTACAATATAACATTTTTAATCAGAAAAAGCAGCATTTTGTAATGCAACTGCTATAAAACAAATGTGCGCTTGGGATTTTTAGAAAACTTTTCACCTTGAAAACGCAAGTTTTGATCATGTATTATGTATACTGTATATTAGCATGTTTACTGGTATGTCATGTGACAGGAGAAGGGGGGGGGGCGGAAGCAAGGGCTTTCGCCCCTCGCCCTAAGTCAATGTATATGCCATTATAATATGTTGTAAAGAAATTAATTGAAATTTTAGTATTTTATATTATATTTACTCATTTTAATAAAGATAAAATATTTATATAAATTAATCATTTTTGATAAAAAGTTGTGTTAAACCATCATACCACCATCCACCCTTAACTCAGAAATACACCTACTATATATGGCCGTGGTCTGAAAGCAAATTATAACAGTTTCTTGGATATAAAGATTAAAAAGCCGCCTAATTACGCCCTGTTGCTTAAAACTATTATTAATTTGTAGCCAGCTCTTACACCTTTCTTTTAATACCAAGCTGTAGGCGTTTTGATTAGAACTATATATATATATATATATATATATATATATATATATATATATATATATATATATATTATATATATATATATATATGTATATATATATATATATATATATATATATATATATACAGTATTGTATATATATATATATATATATATATATATATATATATATATATATATATATATATATATATATATATATATATTATATAAAGAAACCAAATAATGCTAATTTAGTATTTTTATATAAAAGTGCTGCATTTTTTCAATTTAGAGAAATAACTATGTAACTGTTTATAGACAAAGCTCTTTAAGTTTTGTTCATCACAAAGTTCATTATTTGTACACGAAAATTAATAAATTAATCAAAAGTATTAAAAAAAGTTGATTTCCTTCAGGACAAAACAAGTGCAACTCGACAAAATGTTGACCAGGCTGTATTTCGCTATCAATATTTCGTGGCGAATCCTTTATTGTCGATCACAGCCTTGCATCTTCGAGGCATAGATTCGATCAGGTGATCAATCAAACTTTGTGGAATCGCTGCCCAGGCCTTTTGGATTTGTTCAAACAATTGATCCTTATTACGAACACCTTCACGATTAATTCTGGGGTTGACGATCTCCCACAGGGTTTTTTTTTTTTTTTAGGTGCTTTAAGAAGTCCTAACGGTCTTGTCACAGAGCACCGTGGAAGTGCATTTAACCAGGAAGTTCACGCCTCCTTCCTTACCATGACGCGAAAATATGTCCAGATGTCGTTTCGAACCTGGATCTCCTGCTTATAAAACAAGCGCTCTAACCACTGCGCCACTGACGCACAATTCTCGGTAGGGTTAGGGATAGGGCCGCAATATTCTCGATAGGGTTGAGATCCGGAGATTGAGGCGGCCAATCCATCACCGATAGGTGGTTGTCTTGAAGCCACTGCTTGGCTACTTTTGCAGTGTGTTTCGGATCGTTGTCTTGCTAAAAAAACCCATTTTATTGGCAATCGCTCCCAATCATGTTGAACTTCGATTCATCACTGAACAAGACAGTTTGCCATTTCTGCACATTCCAGGAGTCTTTTTTTTTGGTTTTTTAGTAAAATCAGCGGTTTCTTTGCAGGGCGTCGAGAAAACAATCCGGCTTTAACAGCACGTCGTCTGATTGTTCAGTCCGATACAGGCAACTCTAATTGCTTTTGTATCTCGACTGAGATATCCAGGGATCCTTCTTGACGGATCTGACGATAATAGAATCCTCTCCAGAAGTGGTGGAACGCGGTCTTCCACCTTTGTTATCTGCTGCCACCTTCCCCGCAGAACGGTATTTGGAACATAGTCTTGATACGATCCATTTTTTCACTCGATATTTATCACAAATACTTTTTTATGACATTCCACTTACGTAATCGCCAATAATTTTCTTTCTTAGTTCCAATCCGAGAATGTTGGGAGCCATTTTTGCACTTGAAGTCATAAAAATAACAAAAATAAATAATCACTCTTCTCAAGGCTTACCGAGTTACATTTACCTTGTGATGATACAATAATACTCTGTGGAACACAACGTCTTGGTTGGATGTGGACTGTATTGATGTAATGAAACACTTGTTGTATTTCACTTCTTGTATTGATGTTCTTCGATAAAACACTTTGATAAAACTCACTTCGATAAACTGTCTTGATAATACTGACTGATTGACTTCCATATACTGACTGAGTTACATGTCGATTTACATATCTCTTATATAGTAAAATGAACCTGTGTGAACCTGTTCTGGAAGATTCTAGATGCTTCTTTTCGATGCTTCTGGAAGCTTCTGGATGCGTTTGGATGCTTCTGAATGTTTATGGATATTTCTGGATGCTACTGGATGCTTCCAGATGCTTCTTCTGGAAACTTCTGGAAACTTCTGTATACTTCCTTTAATTATTAAAAAACTTCCGTGACGTTGACACGGACCAGATTTAAGAAAATGAAACAAACCAAAAAAGTTGCACTTGTTTTGTCCGCTGCAAAATGGCACTTGTCAAAGAAATTCTGCCTGTGTGCTGTCACCTGTCAGCTGATTGCTCATGTCATGGCATGATATGGCTCCAGACTTCTAAACTGTTTGCTGTGATAGTATAGTTCGTTTTTAAGACATGTAAAATTAGGAACACTTTCTAGAATTGTTCGATGTTGGTTGCAAATGTTTTGTCCAATACTGTATATATATATATATATATATATATATATATATATATATATATATATATATATATATATATATATATATATATATATATATATATATATATATATATATATATATATATATATATATATATATATATATATGTATACACATGTTTTTAAATCATCATTAATATTATTAATACCAATGATAGCTTAAAAACATTTATATACACTAAGACATAATTTTATATTTATAAGTTAAATGATAAATTGAAGTTAGTCTTTAAATGTATCAGCTATTTTATAATCCATTTCTAAAATCAGGAGAAACAAATATTGAATATTTATTGTGGCGCCCATATTTGAATTCTCAAATTTCGGGTTTCTTTCGTTAAATTGCGGTTGATAAGTTTTTTTATTGTTTAGATCTCGCGGGATTATTCCAAAATGTTTACTGGAAATATTACCGACAAAAAGGGTTTTAATTTGGACATAGCCTACATTTGTTTTGATAAACATCTAATATAATTTTTTTGAAAAAACCTATTTTGATTTATTTTTTGTATTGCTCCAAATTTTTTGTTAATAAAAAAGTAAATAAAATTATTTCTGTTTTTACCTGTAGTCTTTTTTCATTTCAAACTATATCGCTAAATAATCTCCTCAGTCACATTAGTATAGTTCATAGCAGAAATCCGACTTTGCCATCCAATGTAATTCCAGGGCCGTCCCGAAGATATCTTGCATGTGGGAGTAAGGGGTAGCAAACGTGTGCTTTGCCAATTAAAGATAAAAAAATAGTAAAAAAAAATGCTCTTCGAAATTTGATATTTGCTAACTAAAGTTTAAAACTTGTTTATAGTACAAATGTGCCAATCTAAACTCCCCCTTCCCTTATTCCCTATTCCTTTTTATTAAGCACACGAGAGTGTTTTTAAAAATAAATATTGTTAGTAATCAGTTTTACTTGAATTAAATGGTGATCGAAAACTTTTGACCGATAGTATGTATATATGAATAAGATCAATTTATAGATTTGTATACAATATCCCAGGTGGCACGCGTCGTCCGGGGAACGTGCTTCAGGCGTCTCACGGACGTCCAGACGTCCGTAAGACGTCCAACAGACGTCCCCCGAAACGACGCATGCCCACTGGGATCACTTATATTGAAATAACATGTTATTTCTGTAGAAATAAAAATATCATTATAAGCAGTGTCGTAACCACTATGTTCAAAGCTCCTCCCCACCCCCTTATTTTTTCATTAGAAAAATTTTTCCATTAGGTATTACTTAAAATAAAAAAATTCTTCCATTTCCAAAACGGCCTATAATATTGTAAAATGGGCCCCTTAAATTTGTTGCCCTCCCTACCTCCCTAAAACGTTATTAACTTACATTATTGACTTGTATTAATTGAAATGTATATAAACAGTACCGTGGCTTCTGGATCCAAATTTGTATCTATGTATATACTGTTTCGAGATTTCACGAAACTTCAGAAAATTATTTTTTAAGCGTATAAGTTCTTGTTCTAAAATTTATTTTACTTATTTCGAGATAAAATAAGAAAAATTTTTCTTGATAAGAAACACGATTTTGCTGTGCTAGCGTTTACAAAATTAACATCAAAATAAACTTGGACTTGTCCTATCACATTTTTCAAAAAAGTTTTTAAAATGCAGAAGAACTAGATATGACTCTCAATGAAAAGAAAATCTTATATAACCATAAAAAAAAACGTTTCTCTATTTTATATCGGGGCCCATATCTTTAAATCACACTAATATCTGAAAATACTCCAATAAAAAATTAGATTCGTGTTCTCTGAAAATATTACTAAAAAAACTTGCTCTAAAAAACCATTTTATGAATGTTTGTTAAAACAAAACTAAAAATCCTTAAAATCTACATTTTGTACATGCAGAGCCTGAGTAGGTGTCTTAGTAAGTTTTAAGACTGACTGGTCTAAAAGGTTTACATTTGCCAACTTTTCTTAACGGGTTGGCATACATATCTTTCTATATATTAAGTATAACAAGCCATGTAATTATAGATTTATGTGCACCAAATGCAGTTTTTTTAATCTGTTTTTGATTGTCTAATAAGTTATTATATGTAACTTTAAATAAGACTTTGCTAAAATGAATTTTTTAATAAATTTAGTCACAAAAATATCACAAGCGGTTTCTTGATGACTAGACCATACGGTCTTATGCAAGTTTTCCAGGTTCTTTTTTCCAGCGCTACTTTTCTCTTTATTACTTGTGCTAAACTTACTATTTGTACGGAAAAAATTCTTATTATATCATTTTCTTTATTGCATACAAATCAGTTTATATTTACAATCACAAATTTGTAAAATTTTAATTAAAAAAAAAGACAAGTCTTAAAAAAATTGGTTTTAACTCGCTCATTTTTTCTACTGGTGAATATACTTTACATTTATATGTTTTAAGATGGTAATCTACCTTAAAAGCTAAATCCTAAAAGATTTTATCAATAAACTCACTATGTAGCTGCAATACAAAAAACCTTATAAAACTATTAAATTAGGTTTTAAAACTCTGTTTTTTTGGTACGCAGGACCCAAAAAAAAACATTCACGCTCTGCCAAACCCGAGCATCTATGCGGGACTAAAAAAAAAGCATCTACGCTGCAAAAAAAAACTTAAGAACGGCACATTGTTTATAAGTAGACTGAATTGTGCAAACTAAACAAAAAGAAATTTATTAAAAAGTTGTTGTTTACAATATTAGGCGGTAAAATTTTGAACTAAAAATATAGATTTTGAGCCAAAATAACCAAGGAACCAAGACACTAAAATTAAAAATGTTAGTTTAGCCAAGAGATTATATAGATTAGAAGTAATGTACCAAATTTCAGGCCTATAGCAATTATTTGAAAAATGTTATTTAATGAACCGTTTTCAAAAACTTTATTTTGAGAAAACAAAAATAAAAACTGCTTGTGTTTAACTTAAGCCAATTAATCACAAATAGGATTACCACAGTTTTATTTTTGAAAAACAGACTATTTCAAATATATAGTGGCTATGAAAATGTTTTTTATGATTTAAACCACTCAAAAAAAAGAAAACCATCCCAATAAACAGATAAACGTTTATAAAATGTCAAAACAACGTTTAAACAAAGCATTTAGTTTTGGTGGATTATCCGTTTCCCAAAGCCAGGGTCTATGTTCTATGGATGTATACTTGCGCGTTAACATTTAGAGAAACAAAAACATAAATGTTTCCAATATGAAACACCAAAGTTTGGTTACAAATAAGTATTTTTCTATTCTAACTGTTTGTTCACGTGTATTGTGTTGGAGATTTATTGATAGAGTTATTACTTTTAATTTTGGAAAAGGTGTAAATTGTAGAATAAATTTACCAATAGCGTTTTATAAAAAACAAAAAACATAAATAAAAGGCGGACTGTAAAACTTGTTTGATTCATTTCAATGATCTTGTTAATCACAACGACCTTATCAGATTTACTCTAACTTTTTTTGAGGAGTTTATTGAATTTTGTTGGAGAAATTTAAATAGTAGCCACAAAGAAGTGTCAAGAGTATGCGCCATCTTTAATAAAGCTTTCAAAGATTCGGTTTTTTATTTTTCGTTTTTAAAACACAACTTAAGCACTATGATTAGGTATTATTTTTAATGATCATTTGATTAACATTTTCAAAGCAACCTCTTGAAAAAAACTTATTTTGTTAGTTTTTATAGAAAAAAAAAGAGACGCTTTTTGCATTAAGAAAACTCATTTTTTATCGGACAAATTTGTTGATTTACTATCAAAAAAAAATCACCACCAAAATACGATCACCACTTCATTGTTGATTTATTTTTAAATATTATGCATATAAAATACGTTTCAAAGTACAATAATAAAATTATCAAAGTAAATAATTATAACATTTGGATTATAAAATTGTAAAAATATTTATATAGCTTTTAGTAAATCATTTACTAAAAGCTATATAAATATTTTTATTCCAATTTTTTCGGTTGTTTTAACTGCAGTTTCTGCTGTTGTAACTGATTTTCGAGAATTTTTAACAGAAGTAAGAAATCTTAAACTTTTAGCGTAAAAGCCAAATCGGAATGTCGTTAATGTTCATGCCATTTAGTAAATGGCATGAACATTAACGACATTCCGATTTGGCTTTTACGCTAAAAGTTTAAGATTTCTTACTTCTGTTAAAAATTCTCGAAAATCAGTTACAACAGCAGAAACTGCAGTTAAAACAACCGAAAAAATTGGAATAAAGTTATTACTAAAAACACTAATTACACATTAATATTTTGTGCTAATTAATGTAAACAATTAAATAAACACATGACTAAATGAATACTAAACCTAGCTTGTCATATCAACAATGCTTTGATGTGTTTTTGTAAAGTATTAACAACGACAATTCCGTCAAAAAATACATTTTTTTTTCTAAAACTTAATTCTTTGCTTTTAGAAGTAGTGAGTTTCAGTACTGAAACTACCTAATAATCATTTTTAACAATAGACACCGATGTGAAGGAGCCAAATTGTCTATCGATGCAAAACGCCACAACAATAACATAACAATGATAATGCACAACAGTAACAAAACAAATATACATAAATAAATTTACAAATCAGTTAACACAGTGCTAGAGGTTAAAAGGAACAAACATATATAACAATGAATTACGGGTCAATCTGCGCTAGAGGTCCAAACAAAACAAAATGAATCACAACAATAACATAACAATCATAACACACAACAATAGTACAGCAAATATACATTAGATGACTAACAGTGAATCAAAATCACTGGCAGAGGTCTGAACAAAACATAAATATAAATAAAATAACTTACATGTGAGCCGACAGCGCACCAGAGGTCTACACAGAACGCAAATATACTTAAAACGGCTTAAGGGGAAGCAAACAATGTGTCAGAGGTATTGGCTCGCCCGTACTCCTAAATTCACTCCTGCTCACCCTATCTATTTCTTTATTGTAGACTTGTTAGGCTCTTTTTTATGCTTGATTGAAGCCCATCTTTTGATTTAGTTTTTTTCGCCATAGCTTTTTGTCTTCGAACAACATCTTTAGTCATCAAAAACAATCTTACTCTATAAATATAATTTGAGTATAGTTTCACCATATTCTCTAAGAGATTTATTTTAATTTCTTTTTCAATTTTAAACTGGCAAGAGTTCTCAACAATAGCATTATAAAAACTTTGCACAGATTTGTTATTATCTTTAATACCTATTTGCAACTATGTCAAGTTTTCTCAACATTGAATCAAGAGTTTCAGACAGAAATATTTTTTCTGTTTGAACAAATGTTTGCTGATTCTCTTTTGTAAGTGTGGTCAGTCCACCTCTTTGTCCGTGTGGTAAATACTTTTCAAAAATGCAGTGTTTTAAAATAGAAATATTCGCTTGGTTTTAATCAGGTTAATAATGTTTACTGTTTTTCCTTTAAAAATTTCGACAACACCAGAATGTTTTGATATCATAGCATGATAGCCAGAAATTTATCATGCTATGATATCAAAACATTATCTCACTATGATATCAAGCCGATGTCAGAACCATAGTTAAATAAATTCAACTGTGGTTGCGATATTACTACAAAATCATAATGAGATAATTACTTGATAACAAACCATAAAAAACTATTCATATCATAATTACATTATATTGATATAAATTTTCGACTAAAAACTGCAACCACTTTAAAAGTTCCAAAATTTTCAATTAACCTTTGTGCATGCGTACCTAATTATACCATTCCGCACGAAGGTTTATGTAATTTCATGATGATATATAAATCTCATGTTAAAATATCAATTAATGATCTCATAGTGATGTCACAAATTTGATATTTAGAGCAGCCGTGGCGCAGTGGCAACGCACTTGCCTCAGACACAAAGGATCTGTGGTTCAAACTCCACCTCTTTGAGCATGTTTTACGACATCGGTTAGGAAGGAGGCGTGAACTTCCTTTAAATGCTTATCCGGGGTGCACTATGATAAGACCGTAAGGACTTCTTGGGGCACCTAAATAAAAATTAAAAACTAAAAAAAACAAAACCCTTTCAATAAACCCTTTCATAACATTTGTTTATAAACACATTGTCACAACGTCAATATAGCGGAAATGTCTGCCTTTGGATAACAGCGATTTCTCTATGGGGTCGTCCATAAATTACGTCACGCAGTTTTTGAAATTGTTTGACCCTTTCCATTCCCCCCCCCCCGCATATCGCATCTATTACACTTTATTGACCCCCCTCCTTAACATTACGCAAAAAATTTTGTACCCCACCTCTCCCCAAAAATTTTTTTTAATCTTTGTAATTTTCTGAGATTCTTTGAGTTAATTAATCAGTATATAGCAGTCTGTTTAATGTTTTTTTTTCACCGCATTAGTTCCGTGTAAATTTGCATAAATTCACAGCGGTTATTTTTGATAAATTTTCTTCCACTTGCTAAGTTTTACGAGGTTTTTGAAAATTATTTTATTACGGACGTAATGAAAACATATTTACTAAAATTGTTTTAAAAATTACAGAAAAAGAGGACCATGCAACTTACCACGCATAATTCTTGGTACTACTTTTTGCTTAAAGGTTTTAAAAGAAGATTATAAAAAGTCATTTTCTTTTGAAAAAATTGATGTTTGCACACTCCTAATATAACTTTGTAAGCACAAATCTATTGATTTGTATAAAAAGAAAACTCATACGAAAATTAAATATATGGAATGGGCTAAACATGAAGGTCTGGTTGAGGGTTGGGTTCCAACTCTCAAAATAAAAATATTTGTATTTCAGTTTCCCTCTGGTTGAGGGAAAACTCAAATATAACTATTTTGTTTATAGTACCCTATATATACAAGTGCTATATGAATGAAACAAACAAAAAACTATATATATGAATTAAAACAATTATATTACATTATATACACAAGCTTAATACAAATATGAGATAAACAACTGTATATAAACCTAAATTTTAAAAATATGAACATACACACTATAGATACAGTTTCTAATAAAAAAATTTCGAGTAAAATTGGAATATTGGTACATGATAACAACAAATATAAACGATTAAATTTAATTATGCTGAAATAATGCAAGAGAATTTTTGCCAGATAATAATGCCATGACTACGTAATGCAGAGTTTTTTTTGTAATTAATTCTTGGTTATTCTTATTCATTTTTCATAATGACTCATTTCGTCTTATATTATTTAGAACATGTTTATCAACAGTCATAAAGTCAGTTGTAGAATTATTTGACCATTTAGTTTTTGCATTTTAATATGGGTCAATCGGTCTTTTTCATATTAGATGTTTAACGCATATAACTCATTTTCAACCTCTGCTTGTTTAGATAATACAGCATTAATGCTTAGTTGAGTAGCTTTTTTCACTTTGTTGAATACCTTTTTTCACATAAATTAAACGATATTGTGACCCTAAAGGTCACAAAATCATTGTTTAGTTTATCTGTCTGTGATGCTAAAAAAAAAGAAACTATTTCTAACTAATTCCAAAACACAAGAAAAAAAAAAAAACAATTGTAAAATAAGATTAGATTTAAACTAAATTGTGAAAAAATAAATAATAATAATAAACTATCATCATCAACACACAATTACAAAAAAAATTAGTGTGTGTATATATGCTTATTGCTAATTAAAAAAGATGTATGAAAGATTAGCAGTTGGATAAGAAAATTTGTAAATAATTTTGACGTAATTTTTAATAAATTTTGCTAATTGTGTGTTTAGTTAATATAGTAAGGAAATTACTATTCTTTTGTTGCATTTAGTTTAGAAAAGACTTTAAGAATTTGCCACAAATTATCTAAATGTAATTGTAGCTGTATTATTCAATTCAAAATTGATTGACTGAAGGTACGTATGGCGTCATTTTGATTTATGGTTTGCCAATTCAGAGGAAGTTTTTCTTTTGTCACATTTTAAAAAATAAAACACGCTAAGTAAACAAAACTGTAAGTGTACTGTACAAAGTGTTTCAATCTGTTTGGGCTGCCATTTCTACCATCTCACTGTGTTGCAATCTTTTTGTTTCACGTAAAAATAAAATTCATTGAAAAATGACACAATGATGATGACTAAGCGTTAGTCAAAGGCATATAATAAGATTAGGACTATAACTTTTAAATTGAATGATATTATGTGCTTTTACCATTTGCTTATAGTATTACTTATACTAATAGTATAAGCAATACTATAAGTGAATGTCAAAAGCATATAATATGATTCAGACTAAGGGTAAAGTAAAAACAGTAATACTGTCAGCGGCGGATCCAGCATTTTTTTATCTCTGAGATAGCTAACTTCCAGACATGGAGCTAACTCCAAACAGTTTCATGTTTATACTTATGTCAAATTATGAGCGTTTGCAAAAAATTGCGGTGATTGGAGGCTGGGAACAAAAAAGCCCCAAAATTTTTGCTACACCTGCCCCAGACGTGAGAGCAACAAGTTGATGAAATATTTTTTTTATTATTCTCAACTAGACTTATATTTATCAATGATTTTTAAGTTTCATAGTATTATCTCTCAGCGTTCAAAAATTATGACCATATAAAAATTACAACCTCCTCAAATTGAGGGGGGTTTGAACTTTATAAGGTCAAAATTTTTGAACGCTGAGAGATAATACTATGAAACTTAAAAATTATTGATGAATATAAGTCTAGTTGAGAATAATACGAAAATATTTCATCAACTTGTTACTCTCACATCTGGGGCAGGTGTAGCGAAAATTTTGGGGCTTTTTTGTTCCCAGCCTCCAATCATCGCAATTTTTTGCAAACCCTCATTATTTGATATAAGTATAAACATAAAAATGTTTGGAGTTAGCTCCATGTCTAGAAGTTAGTTATCTCAAAGATTAAAAAATGCTGGATCCGCCACTGACTGTAAGTAAATTTTACTTTAACCATTCTACCCCAAAAACGTAAATTATTGATGTTTCTGGGGTATCTTTCTTTATATAGAAAGTTACCCTAGATTTATTATTTTGTAAAAGTTAGGTAATTAAATGAATTAAAAAAATAAATGTTAAATTTATATTATTATTAATAATTAATAAATATACAATATTTTAAAACTAAACATATATTAATTTAAACTTTTTTTAAATCGGGAAAATATTTAGTTGAATTAAATGTTGTCATTAAATTGTGCTATAGAAAAATATTGACAGAAATGTTATGCAAAAGTTATTTGAAATAAATACTGATTTTTTTTTAATACTTTATCTTGAAGTAAAATTTTCCAGAATTAAAAAAAGTTAAATTTATTAACAAAATTACACTTTCTACCCTACCTAACGTATGATAAAATATAAATATTTAAATTTTTACGCATCAATTAAAAACATTACACCGGCAATAAATATTTTAAAAATCCATAATGGTTTCTGAGCCATCTTTGAAAAAATAACCAATTAACAAACTCTTAGATAGTCTTCATCCATGATAAATCATATGATCTGAAAATTCCCGCATGGATTCCTAATATATAAATATACAATTCCAGTTTACAACATATATCTTCTTTTTAGCGGTGACGTAAATATATTTGTATTTCTTTTAAACAGACATTTTGACGGTTAATTTGCTTAAAATTACTATTTAAATCTAATTTAGGCTTATCAGGCTAGTAAACAAAGGGTTCCAGGTTTGCCTCTCGGTATCGAAACTATTTTATTTTTTTTAGTTAGTGCACAAAGGTTGTTTTTTTGTTGCTGCACACTTTTGTGCATCAACTCAAAAAAGTTCTGCACTTGGATCATAAAGTTAAAGTGCAGAACGTGCACTGTACATTGACAGTTACAGTTGTAGCAGTCTGTTAACAGGCTGTAACTACACCGTTAACGGAGTGTATACATCAACTAAGTAAGATTTAGGCGTAGTTGATTCTAAATAAGATTTAGTTAATTCTATTAGGCATAGTTGATTCTAAGTAAGATTTGGGCGTAGTTGACTTTACAATCAACATAGATACATTAACTGAGGTTTGGTCACCACAATTTTATACAATTCAGGAGAGGATAAAGAAAATAAACAATGTTTAAACGCGGTTACAGAAAATATAAACACGAAACAAAAAAAAGAACCAGCAACTTGTATATAAAACAAAGAAGATTCTGCAATCAACTAATAAATATTCTAAACTTTAATTTTTATTATTATTATATAAGGTTGTCTAGAAAAGTGTTTATATGTAAATTTTAACTTCAACTTATATCGGTTTTAATTTAATTGCAAATTCTGTTTTTATCCTGTTAATTAAAACCACCATTTTTAAATGTTTCGACTACAAAATAATCGGCTATTTATTGTCAACGGCTAAAATGATACTGCCAACGACTAATGATACTGCCAATGGTGTACGGAAAAAAAATCCGCTGCGGCGACCGAATTTTCAATTTCTACAAGAGGGGCGAAATTATGGAATAAAATATTAACTAATGAACTTAAAACAATTTCTACGCTTAATGAGTTTAAGAATAAATTAAAGCAAAAACTACTGATGATTGACGTAGCGCTCAGCTTTTTCTGAAGTTTTAATGATTGCTATTGTTAAATTTACCCAACAAATAGAGGTTTGTCATTATGGGTTTGACGATCTTAGAAAAGGATTGTGCCACTTGTATTGCTTAAATTCTTCTTTATATATATATATATATATATATATATATATATAAATATATATAAAATTATGGTTTATAAGAATTATCCACATATTTAAAGGTATATGCTGGTGTAAAAGGAAAGCTTCAGGATTATGCGTATTTGCTTGCTTGCTTTTTAGTAATATAGTTTCGTTGTACAAATTCCTTTTTTTCAAATTTTTTTAAACCAACACAAAAACAAAAAGGTAAAGTAGGACTTTAGGACCGATGATTTTTATTTTATTAAGTCTTTAGAAAAACGTTTTATATTATATAGTGTTACGTTTTTTAATTTTTGTTGTCTTATATTTACGGTATAGTCTAAGGGGCTTGGTGATAAGACCAATTATGTCTTCTTCTTGACCATGCTATTTGTATTTATATTAGGCTTTACGACTTTAATAAATTTATATGGCAAAAAAAAAAAAAAAAGTTTCATAAAAAGAAATTCTTCATAAACAGTTCTGTTAACGCTAAATATAATCCATGCCTTTGTTTACTAAAATTTTTTAAAAGATCCCCATAGTTGGTACTTTTCCTTGCAATATTGCAATAGGAAAGATACCTATGAATAAATGACACTCAATATTTCGAAATAGTTTACCTCTATATAGCACAGAAATATTTTTGGAGATTTTATTTTCAATAGATTCAATAGGAGATTTCTATCATTTATTTTTATATAATATCACTATAAGGAAGTTTACAATCGATTCTTTTCTTATTACTGTATTATTAAAAAAGAGATTAGGTAGTTATAAAGCAAGGCGATGAAACCCATACTAGGTTCGCGAAACAACAAAATAAGTTTTAAAGTGTTTTAAAATTTTTTTATTAATATATTTTGAAAAAATTTATTTTAGCATTTTTTATATTTTAACAATGCATTATTTAACGTTCTGTTTTTCCCTAGTATTTATAAATGTATGTAAAATTTAACAACGCTTCATTACAAGACGGTATAGTCAAGACAAGTCGCTTACTTTTATCATTTTCAATAAGTTGAAGCGTTTTCAGATTGTAATTATTAGATATTAAACGTGGCCAGGATAACCTTGTTTACCCCAGTGAAGTTAGTTCCGTGGGTTTTTTGTTTTGTTCTAGTTTTAAAAAAATTAGCTCGAATAAGCTAAATATATCCGGTGTTATAATTTTTTTTAAATAACAAATTTTTTTAAATAACAAATAGAATGAGAGCTTAAAAGTTTTACACAAGACAAAAACATATACTAAATCTCCTAAAACGACTGACAAAAACTACAAGGTCTTCTAGAAACATTATTCAGCAAATTATATACAAATGAATTCTGAAAAATTACTATCCGTATGTTACCTCCAATAAACTTAATATTTATATTCAGGGTAATAAATTACGAGCTAAATTAAAGACACCAAAATTCTGCAAACAAAATGACAAATATTCCTATATTGGCATAATCTGAGAAAACTACCTAGAATAATACGTAGTAATAATATTAACGCACTTTTCGCTTTAAAACAAGAAAAAGAAAAAAAAAAAAAAAAAGTAAAAGAGAAAACAACACATTTATAAAATCTGAAACAAAAATGATTAAAAAAAAATCTTTCCGATTTAAAAAAATAATAGATATCTACGAACTGAAAGTTTATTCGATAGTACGAAAGTCGCAACTGTTAAATGACAAATATTTAAAAACATTAACAAATAACTTTCTATTTATGGTTCCAGGATCTGAATATTTGAAATATTAAATGCATAAATGTAGTATCAGACTGCACTTGCAGATAAAACTCTTTAAGCTGTACAGAATATTACATAACGGATTTGGATTTATAAAAAAAATTAAATTACGATCTACTATTTATAATCTTTGTACTCCTAATGTATTACATTCCTCCATAAAACTGCGGTGGCATTGTTTGATATGCTTGAGGGATCATTCCTGGCGGCATCATTCCAGGAGGCATTCCAGGATTAATACCGTACATAGCAGTTGGCGGCAGGAATGCTGGACCGTTAGTTATCATAAGTTGATCCATTCCTGTAAAATAAATACGCTGACATATATTCTTAATTTGAGTAACTTTAAAACGATTTTAATGTGCAATATCTTATCATTTTCTGATAGGATAACAGGCAAAAAATTGTGGTTTAATTACCTATGATAGGAGCTTCAGGTGCAGTACTATGTTCCTCCTCTCGCTTTGCACTTACTTCAGCAAGTTTATCGACCTATAATTTACAAAAAAATTGTTCAATTACATCATTTTACTATGTAAAAACAGCATGGTTATTAGTTTTTAATAAAATATAAAACTTAGATTGTTAATGTATACAATAAAATTTAAAACTATCTAATAATCTATAATATAAATAAAAAAAAGTAAAAGTAAAGAAATTTCGTTAAGATAACTTTTAGCAGTTTTATAAAGAAAAAAAACAACAAACAAAACTTTTATAATTTCGTTATCTTTTTTTGGTGTGAATAAGTCATGCAGGCAACTGCATAACTTATTGCTTATAGTACGAACTATTATTAAGGCTCAAATCAACTTCTCTATTAATTAAAAACATGATTAATGTATTTAAAAATATTAAACAAAAATTCACGATTATCGCTAAATTGTTTTAATTTATCCTTAGCAAATATTCGTGGTCTTAAAAGTAACTTTTCATTTGTTGAATCTTACCTTTACTATTTTTGGCAAAGAGATTAAAGTCCACGATGAAGTCTTTTGTCAAAAAAAATTTGCAAATTCTATGTAACCTCCTAGATTCAGGCCAACATGAAAGCTTTTGCTCCATCTCATTGTATTAAGCCTTTACTCTAGCCTTTTGACTTTCACCTGCGCAGCTGATATTTCTAATTATAATTATTTCCCATATCAATTATTTTTTAAATCTTTTTAACAACTCTTTGGAGAACAAACATCTTGGGTCTGATCTTGTTACTTTTTGCAAGAATATTATAAAACTATTTGCTAAAAACTATAACAAATAGTTTTGCCTCTTTATTATTATCTTGAATCCTACACACTTATTATATTTCAATTATACTGGTTTAGCCACTGCTAGAAACTAAATCACTCTTGCCTTTGTTGCTCAAGTTATTTCTTACATTAACTCCTCTACAGCTTCCTCTAACAACTCTCCAGAACTCTCTTCACAACTCTGTAAATTATTTAACAAATGCTTACACAAGGTTCCCACTATTAAAACTGAGGCTAAAAGTAAATATTTAAAGGATCTTTGGTAGCGAAAAACAGTTTTTTAATATAAAAAGTAAGGAGAATTAAAGGAGTAAACGATTAGATTTAAAACAGAATCTTATTTTTTCAATAAATTTTAAATATAAACAGAAAAGTCATTATAAATTTATATATATATATATATATATATATATATATATATATATATATATATATATATATAGATATATAAAAAAGGGTTATGACTTTTTTTCAGCCCCATGCTCCTGAACTGTAGTTTGATGGACTTTTACCCAAAAGGGCACGAAATGAACTATTATTTGTATATCTTTTGAAAAAAGTTCACCTCGCCATTGAAAAATCGATTTTGACACAAGTACTATGTATTCAAATGCATTTAGAATGTCATAGTCACTTAGATCGCTGACCTTGCTCTTGCTTGTTGCATAAAAGGAATAGAAGGCGCAATTTGCCTTTATTTTTGCATGACAAATACATTTCCTTTATTACTTTGATTGCATGCTCTGCGCATTGATTACTTCTGGGCATCTGTATTATGGATGGCTCTTGCTTCCAGTGACTTTTTAAAGAGCTTAAAGACTTTTGTATGGATTCAGTACTTTGGCTAAGTTATTAAAGCCGTTTTTGTTGTACAGTTGGTCTTTAAACCAATGGTCTGCCCAGCCATATGATATCAATCAACATACTCTCTGCAGAACTGTCCTTGTGGAAGGGTATAGCTCTGGAATTCCACCTCACACTGCTGATGTCAGATAATTTCTGAAACCTGATCAATTGAAAATGTCCCTTTTCATCAAAAAATCGAAACACTTGAGTGAGATGAAATATAAATTTCATACCATTTCTCCAGCCTAAAGTTTCAAGAATTACTTCTATTCCATTATCAAACTGTGTTTTCAGTTGATCGTACATATACAAATCGACACAAATGGATATTCGATGTTTGACGATTGTGTTTTACTTTCAAGTTCTTCATACATCACCTAACCAAAGTTTAAATCTAATACATGGTGTTGATAACTGATAAACTGAGGTTTGTTGATGCATTTCGCTGCAAACATTTGTTGCAATTTTACAACAACTCTATTCTTTTTTCATTGTTAATGCTGGTGGTATCAGCAACAATCATCAGTACTGAATTCCATAGATGAAATTCATGGAGGACTTTATTGCCTCTTTGATTGCTGACATGTTAATAGTTGATTGACATGGAGTTAAAATGTCAATGTTCTCACAAGCCAGTTGCTTGCATATGTTAGCAGCTTTAATTGATGAGTTGGATGACTTCTTATAAAGTTTTAGTCTTTTAGAAGGATGGATAGTTTCTTTACTGGCCACTTGGCCTGCAGTGTATCTAACTGTTCCTTTGCTTTCCACTTGGAGATGGTACAATCGCTTGTCCTTGGAAAATAACCATGTTCCATCCACTCTAGTAATATCAAAAATTTTATCAAGGGGTTCGTAACTTCCCTGCTCGACACATTCATCATAACATTTTAATATTTTATCATGCTTTGCTTGTATAACTTGATCAGATACATGAGGAAAATTTAGTTTATTCTTATACAATTTGGTAACTTGTTTGAAAATTTTTGCTATCGCTCCTTTCTTCATTTGATTTTTGGACCAAGGAAATGGTAGTGTCCGATAACTTGCTCTTTGAGAGGCATTCTGCACTTTTCTTCCAGTGAATATTCTTCTAAAGGAACCGTTCTTCCTCTTTTTGAGTCTTCAAATTTTACCAGATTACTGGTCCAGACATCCTTGTTCTTCTGAATGCTACTATTGCTAGGCTTGTACGTCGCAATGTGCTGCTTCTGTAATAACTATAAAGTTAGATAAGCAGCCATATACACAGTTGAAGTTGTTCTAGAATATTCTTAATTTTTCTAGAATGTTCTAAATTGTTCTAGAATGTTCTAAAGTCATCTATAATATTTTGGAATTTTCCAAATTGTTATAAAGTTCTAAACACTTCTAAACTATACAAGTTTTAAATGATTTTCAGCAAAGCAACACATATTAATAGTAGCAGTAACAAGATAAAATAAACGACGATTTGTAATTTTAATTGTGAGTGACCATTCATTTACAACCTAGAGGAATTGAACATGTTTTTAATGTGTTCTAACAAAAGTTTATCAATTTATGACACAGGAAATTAAAAAAAAAAAAAAAGTCAAAAAGTCATAACCCTAATACACACACACACACACACACACATACATGTCCCTGGTAGTACTGCATAGTATATACATTAGGTAGTACCATGTAGTATATAAATGGTCCTCCGCGTAGTATATATCCCTGGTAGTACAGCGCTCAACTTGTTTCTTTGCGCAGCGGCCTTGTTCATCAAGGTTCGTGTTTTGGAGTTATAAAGTTGAGAGAGGGTTAAAACCACAAGTAGCCTCCTTATCTGTAATGGCCATATTGGCCTTGGTGAGGTGAATTAACAACAACAACAACAAATATATATATATATATATATATATATATATATATATATATATATATATATATATATATATATATATATATAAATATATATATATATATATATAAATATATATAAATATATATAAATATATTTATATATTTATAAATATATATAAATAAAATATAAGTTTGTAAACTATCAAAGAACTATATATTTTCTTCTTTAATAATAAGTATTATCTATTCACTTTATTAAAATTTGCTAGATAAATAAAAATAATGAGAAATTAAGGAGAGTAGTCAAATTTTAACTTTTTAAAAGATTATTTAAGGACTTTTAAGAAGTTTTTTTTAAAAGAAGATATTCAAGGTTTTTAAAGAATGGGAGCCCTATTACAACCAGAAAAGTTCTACCTACTGGAAAACAGCTGTGGTTCCAAAATTCAAAATTTCTGAAGATTGCTGACTCTTGTGCAACCAATTTTATACTATAAGTTAAAACTTTGCTTTTGAATATAAATTAACAAACTTCTAATATCTTACCTTAAACATAAAAACTTTCTGACAACAAATACTAATTTTGATCCTCTTTTTGTATACTGCTGACTTCTTAACTTTTTGTTTTTAGCAGAAAATTTTAACATGCATAAGATGGAAGCAGTGAGGCAATGACTATTGCTATTGACATAACAAAGGCTCATGATAGATTAGCATTCTGGTTTTCTCCATAACCTTGCTTATGGTGAATCTGAAATTTTTTTTTCAGATTCACCATAAGCAAGTTTATGGAGAAAAATTAAAAAGAGAAATTAAAAGGAGAGTGTTATCTTTAATTTTAAAAAGTTTTAAAATTAAAGATAGCACTTTCCTTTATTTCTAGTTACTTCTGGCATACCACAAAGATTAATCCTCTTATGAAGAATTATACTAATGAAGTTGTTACTCATTTAATGATCTTCCTGATTATCTTACCTACGGAATAAATGCTAATGAAACAATAACCCAGTCTTGACAAAAAGATTTGTTAGGAGTTTTTGTTTTGAAAAAACAAAACCTTATTTGATGTGTGTACACTCCACTGCACCATTGACTATGAGTTGATGTATGCACACTTCATTTTTTTAAATTATATCTTGCCTTACAACATCAAGATTAGTGCCAACATTGTGAAATATGCAAAAATAATTGAAATAAACAAGTTTAAAAACTTGGCATAACATACAACCAGCAACACAAAAAAGTTTACTTATGAAAACGAGCCAATATTTTGTAAAAAATATTGAAATAACAAAATTAGCAAAAAATTCTAAATAATAACCTTAGTGAGATACTCTCGCATAACTTGAATCATGTAAGGCATTGCAAAATCAATTAGATTGTGTTTCCATGCTAATTCTAACACAACATCGGGTTTTAACAAATCATAACACATAAACAATGTTGCAACAAAGCATTCTGTTTTATTAACCTCCAAAAACCACTGTAAAAGGTCTTCAGCAACTGACTGATCACGAGATTCACAAGCAAATTGCATAGCATCCTAAAAATTCCAAATAATAATAAAAAAATAGAAAAGAAAAAAAAACTTTTAGTAAAAAACAAATCCTTAAAGATTTCAAACCTTATATAAATGATCTTTTTTGCATAACTCAACACTCTGTTTCCATCTGTTATTTCCTTTATACAAGTATGCACCAATCCTTCTAAATTCTATTAACTCATGTCTTTCAAGCTTCTGAGCAAGAGCAATATTGTCAAAGTTATCAAATGCATCAATTGATGCACGAAGACCATTATAATCTTCTTCTTTAATTAATAAGTTATTTAACTCCTCATTAATAGCTTTATTATTATGAAACTGAACAGAACGCAAATAAGGTTTAACTAAAGGTAGGTGTCCAGCTTTTTGAAAAAAACTTACACCTCTTGTATGATCCATTCGAGGAGTAAGAACAATTAGTAAGTCGTTTATTAACATAGGTTTATGGTCTAAATAAAATTGTAATGCTTTATAATATAGTTCTATATTGGCTACTTTAGTTATAACTTCTTTAAAAAGTCCTTCTTTCCATGCTACAGTGGGATGCTTCATCATTGTTACAACAGCGTTATCAAATTCTTCATATTTGTCATATAAAAATACCAATTCAGACCAAAGATTTGCTTGTTCACATGCACGTAGCACCTTGGATAACAAAAAAAAATCATTAATATGAAAACTACACTAAAATATTTAAAAATAAAAAAATTTACAATACATATCTAAAAAATAATTTTCAAGTGTAGAAGATTCATTGATTTTATAGCTCTAATTTTTTATACCTTTGGTATGTTAACACGTGACCAAAACAACTCAAGATGTTCTTTCATTTTACTAGTTTTATATTTTGAATAGAGAATAGCCAGTTCAGTAAACATTCCCATATGAGCTCTTTCTAAACTTAATGCTGCTTCCATTAGTGTTATCAGTTCTTCAAAGTAACCTCGACTTTCATAGTATTTAATCAAATCTTCTAATTCATCTGCGTGAACTACAATATTTAAACCACACATTTGAGCAAGACGAAATTCTTTGCCATCAACACAGGAAAAGCATACCTAAAAATAAATAAAAGCACAATTAGGCAATAAAACAAACAACAACAAAAAAGAAAAGTTGTTTTTTATATTATAACACATGCCTCTCGCCATGTTCGGGTACTATTAGCTTTTCTAGCACTGTCAACAGCTTCTTGATACGCCCCTAAATTCACTAGCGTTGATGCTAATCTTGCAAAGTTTGAAATATTATTAAATAAAATTTTTGCAGCCTCAAACATCTTTTCTTGAAAGCATCGCTCACCAACTTGACCAATATTAGCATGATTTGGACTTGATACAAATTCTTCTAAATCAGCTAAACGACCAGTATGAGCAAATGCAAAAATTAGTTCAGTATCAATAAATGCTTCTTTTGCTTTTTTACGTGCCATTTGCAAATACTTAACAAGATCTTCATAACTTCCTGAAAAAAATATAATTTTTTTTTGTTTATTGGTAATAATTTTTACATTATAAATAGATATATGTAATATTTTGATATTACATATATCTATCCAGAGTTGTTAGTCTTTGGTCTTGCCTTATAGCCAAATAATAAAGCCTTGACCTTGAAATTTTCGACCTTGACTTTCATAAAAAAAATACATAAAATTACAGAACTAAATGTTTTCATTCTTTATTTTACGTAATTAATTACATAACTAATCCTTCTTTATTTTATGTAATTACTTTATTAACTTAAGACAAAAATTTAAGTCCTTGGTCTTCATAATGCTTGCCTAGGCGTTGGCCTTGAACCTCATTTTTGGCCTTGGCATTGTTACTTTTGGCCTTGTTAACAATGCTGTATCTATCTATATATCTCTATATATATTATATAAGTTATTACATAAAAACAATTCTAATAAGTACTAATAACATTTCATAAACAAATGAATTCATACCTGCCATTTTAGAAGCTTCAACAACCTCCTTGTAATCTGAAGGATCATCAGCTTTAGTGTAAGAATCTATAGCTTCTTTGACAAGTCCCTGGGTAAGTTGAGCTTTGCCAAGTATACTCCACACAGCAGGATCATTGCATCTTTCAGCAAATTCATAAGCTCTATCCAGATTTTGAATATTTTCGATGAGAACTTGAATTGCAGATGTATTAACATCAAACTTTTTGAAAATAGCAAACGCTTCTTCAAATAGTTCACTACCTATAGCAATACTAGCAATGTCAGGTGCATCATAGTTATCTAGACGTGTGATGTATTCCATAACCCGTGTTCTATCTGCTTTGATGGCAGTTAAGATTAACAAGTTTTGAAGATTTCTATTTAAAAAAAAAAATTAAAGTTAACAAATTTCTTGATAGTTAACTAAAAAATCTAAACTGAAAAAATATATTTTTACACTTCAAACATCAAGCCTATGATAGATGGTACCTATGATCACTGAACACAGAATTTTCTAATACAATCTTTTCAAGAAGTTCAATAAGCTCATTAGGTAGATCAGCTGTCATAAACGCCTTCACTGTAACAGATACATCTTCAGGATCTTGTGTCTCAGAAAGTGCTGTTTGCACAACCTATTAACATGACAAACAAACTGGTACAAGTTATTATAGTTAAAATTTTTTTATTAAATACATAATATAAAGAAATATATCCATCATAAACATGTAAATATAACTATATATTGATAAATATTAGACTATATCACATAGTCATTTTATCTAATGACTTTTAAAATTTTTAATACCTGATCAATCAACTGTCTTCTATACTTGTTGTCTTCTAATAAAACGCCTTGCCATAATTCAGGATTTCTTCTTCTAACTAAATATCTTGCAAGACTTTTAAACAATGAGTTAACATTACAAACCTACAAAAAAAAAATTTCATTTAAAGTCCTTATTGATATTATCACACACAAAATTTGCAGACTACCGATTTATATGTAATATAATTCTTATTAAATAGCACTAATCCATAAAATGTAAATCTAACAGCAAGTACTATTAGGCTTCAAAAAAAGGTCATTTAGTTAATCTTAAGAAAAAAAAAGAAATAAAAAAAATAAAACTTAGTCTAAGTAATCATAGTCTAAGCCAAAATCCATGTAATGTATCTGATACTCTATTTTATTATTTATAAGTAATCCCTATATAATGTATCTTTTACTCTATTTTAATGTTTTAAAACGAATATCATTTTTATTAAAATAATTTTATATTTGCTTGAACCATCACATCCCTGAAAATGTCAGATACTAAAAATATCATACCTAATAATACTACAACTGATAACAACAAAAAACTTAAAAAAAAGTTTTACACAAAAAACTGTTTTACACAATAAAAATATATGTACATTAATTAATTCTAAATCACACTGCCCACGCTCATAAGCAACACAAGCCAAATGAGGATCACGCTTCTCACAATATTTACCAACAACCAAACTGTCATAAAAGTGGTTCTCTCTAATAAAGAAATTAATATATTAAAATCATTAGTACTAAAAAATAATTGAACTTAAAAAAATGCAAAAACAACAAACCTTACCTCAAAAATCTCTCAGGATTATTATTTGCATCAATATATATCTTTGCTAATGCATTATGAGTTGCTGGTTCTACGGAGCCTTCATGTATTCTTGACTCAAGCCACGGTAACAACAATTTTAACCGGTTTCTTTTTTCAACTTCAGCAACAAGTTCATCAGTTGAAAATTGACCTTTGACAGATAAAATAAGACCTTTAATGATATCTTCACTACAATCAACATCTAACAAACCACCAACAACCACTGATAAACGAGATGGGTTTACCTAAAATATTTTAATTTAAAAAATATTAGCTATAAAAATAATAAATATAATAGCTAAATTACAAGATTACTGATAGTAATAGTTCAAAATAATAATGATAAAAATATATTTTATAATATGCTGCACACACACACACACACACACACACACAAAGTATATTGTAGACATTCCTATACTAATGAATAATAACCCTCTCTCAGAGTCTGCTTCTTTACGTCTTCTTGGATTATTGTATACTACTGTCCTTTCATGGAAACCATATATACTATCGCTTGCTAAATTAGCATCTGTTAAGGTTGCTTCTGTTTATTGTGCTCGCCATTTTCTCTCCTGATTTTATTCTCTACCTCTGCAAATCTCTTTTTTGTCCCTGTATGGAATACTGTTGTCATATTTCTTTCTTCATATATTGTCACTTCTTCTAATGATGCTTTTTCTCTTCTTAACAAGGTCCAAAAAACGCATTCTAAACATAGTTGGACCGGTTCTATCCACTAAGCTTGAGCCTCTTTCCCATCGTTGTAAAGTTGCATCTCTTTCTATTTTTTACAAATACTATCAATGCTCAAAAGAGTTATAGTCTCTAGTTTCATCATCTAAAACTCATTCTTGCTTGACTCATCATTCAGTTAAGTCTCATTCTTTCACTGTGTCAGTCCATGCATGCTCTAAAAACTTTTAATTGCCTAATTTTTTCCCTATCTTCATGTTTTCCTGACTAATACAGCATTCAGCTTTTCAAGTATATCAAATGTTTCCTTGCTCTATAACTCTACTCTTTTTTTTCTAGTAACCTAATTAGTGGTTGCTCACAGCTTTGTAAGGAGTGAATCATAAAAGTAAAAAAAAGTAAAAATTAAAAAACATACTTTTTGTACATATATTTCAATATATTTCTGCAAGTTATTCTTGTAAAGATATAAAACTAAATCATGAACAAAATCAAAACGATCACAAACAATTATGAGTGGAAGTTGATCTGTTAATTTAGCTTCCTAAAAAAAATAAAAAATAATCTAAAATCTAATATTTATATATACCAAAATCAAAAAAAAAAAGAAGGTAAATAGGATAAACCTTTAAAAAGTTTTTCACTCTCTCGGCATTATAACAGTTACTTTCTCTGCAAATACGTTCAACTTCTTTCATTTGACCTGTCTTGCAAGCAGCCTACACAAATTATATGACAAAAGTAAATACAAAAAAAACTTAACTTTTGTTAAAAAAAATAAATAGATTCTCTAAGATTAAAAAATATATATATAAAAAAACTCTTGCATTCTTACTTGTATATATTTAAAGTGTACATCAGGTTCCTGTGAAAAATTTACAATAGATCCTAAGAAATAAAACAACCCTTCAAAACTCTTAAATGATTCAAATAATTCAATCAATGCAGATGTAGTCAGCTGTTCATAATACTTTGAAGCAATTTGAACACATATTTGTAAATTTTGTCTTATATTATGTGTAAGCATAGCTCTAATACATTCAATTGAATCTTCTACAGACAGCGTTCCAAAATAGTTAACTAACCACTAAAATAACAAAAATAAATATAAAAAAATATTTGAAAAATTGATATATTCTATTTATTAGTACCTAATTAAAACGAATATAACAAAATTTTAAACACTTAACAAGTTTAAATTAAAAGCCAACCTCAGGATTCAAAACATGAGTGTGAACAATAGCTCGCTTAATATCATATGGGTCTGTGTAATGCTCAAGAGCTCGCTGAAGAAGTCCAGCTTGTTCGCAAAGTTGGGCAATATGTGCACGATCATAATGAGTAACCATTTGATTACCCAGTATAGCATCAGCAACCTGAGCATAATAAAAATGATTATATTATTTCCATATTTTATAGTTCTAATAAAATTAAACAAAATTACTAGTAAATAAACCAGAGATGAGCCTAAGTGTAATGACTTGCTCATAATTTATCAGGAAAACTTTCAGGTTATTAAAAAATTGGCTCTTCAATATATTTAAAGGGATTGTTTGGTTATCAACTGAGTGATAGTTTTACAAAAAATTAAAATTAAATTTTAAAGACAATAAAATCAACAACCAGCTTTCATAAAAAAATAAAATAAATTTATGCAAACTTATATTTTTTTTTCTTCAAAAATAAGTACTAAGTAGGCATATAAAAACCACAGAATCTCTTTAAAAAAAATTCTTTTTTAAAAGAGATTCTAGTTTTATGTTATTATTGTTATCATTGGTTTAAGTTGTAACATTTGAAGTATTTGAAACAGTTGATAACATTTGAAATACAAATAATATACATTTAAAAGAAACAATTTTCTTTACATAATAAATTATATAGATAAGAATCTTGAATATATTTTATACATAACTTCCAGGGGTTGTTAGGAGTTTTTGTTACATATATTTATGTCGTAAAAATAAGCAATTGTATTTTTATAACTACTTTTTAGAAAAAACGTTAACTTATTTTAAAAAATATTAAATGTTTCTTCTCAAAAAAATGTATATTTTTATTTGTATCATTTTTATTTAAATGGCAAAACTAAACTTATTTTAAACGAAGTTATTAAAAGAAATAACTTAATAAAAACATATATATATAAATAATGATTACAACAACTTAATAAAACTTTTTGAAATCTTATTGTTAGATTGCAGGACGCGACAAATCAATGAATGTGTGAATGTTTGTTAAAAAAACAAAACAAAAAAAATGAAAGTCAAGTTTCTTTACTTTTACTTTAGCAAGTACTAGTATTTGTTCAAAAAATTTTAAAACGAACGCATTACTTCATGAATTTTTTATAAATAATTATGCAATCGATAGTTTTTCATTATTAATGAAAAAACAAATTAAACGCGTTTTCAAAGATTTTAAAAGAAACCAAGCTAAAACAGGGTTACTTTAATAGCATTAATCTTAAGTTGAATAACTAAGTATGCTATTAAAGATAGTAATTTTATTTTAGCATGGTTTTTACAAGCGTTTACAAAGCTGCCCAAGTTTTACTTAAAATAAATGCATTTGCTATTACTTTAAAAGAAACAGTGCTAAAAACGCTGCTTTATTTAAAAGCGTGCTTTTAATTAAATTTTATCATTTTTTTAAAGTGAAGTAATGTACTAAAATTACTAAAAACACCTTAAAAAGATTTGAAAAGAATTTTTAAGTTTTGCTGAAATATATATAATCAAATAGAATATATAGAATTATTTAGTTTATTGTTTAATTTATTATCATAGTAGTAGTATGATAATTAAATTAAACAATAAACAAAATATGAGTAGTAATAGTATTATTTAATACTTAATATAATAAATATAATAATGTATTAACCATTTAATCCTAACTTAATATAATAACATATTAAATACTTAAATAATAATATTATTTTTAAAGGTTTAAAAAAAGTAATGTCAAAAAATTTAGGAAATTAAAATAAAACCCTTTTATTTTATTAAGTTTATCTGCTTTTTTAAATAAATTAAACGAACTAAAGTAAATAAATTTATCGAACTAAATTAAGAAAAATCACAATTTTGTATTAATAGATAACCACAGTTTACAACCATGAAGTTATAGCATATTATTAAGGCCCTTTTCCACAAGACGAAATATTTGCGCAAAGCAGGGATGCGGAGTCCCAAAAAGGACTTGAAAGTCACAAAAAGATTACTTTATTCTAGTTTTTTGTATCCAGGAGCTCTGAAAATATAAATAAGTTTATGTACTACTAATAGAAAAAAAATTAGGACTTTTTAGGTTATTGGAACAATCGCTTTTTAAGCTCGGAGTCCTTAGGTATAATGGCGGCAAGGACTCCGGGCTTAAAAACAAGTTTCAAGTCATTCAATCTCATGAATTTTTTTTATTATAGCAGATAATAAGTCAACAAACATGTTTAGAGCTTCTGGACACTACAGACTTGGAAAAAGTAGAGATATAAAGCCGGAGTCCTTTTGGGACTCCGCATCCCTGGCGCAAAGTGAATTACTTTGTTGATAAGCATGCACAGATAAACCATTACTGCTGATCAATTCGCTGCAGTAAAAAAAAGTAGATCGTTAAGAGAGAAAACCAATCATATTTAAATAGTATATCATGTGAAGTCAACAGTAAAAAAAAAAAAATGAAAGCACGTTTTTTAAAAATGGCAACAATAACAATGAACAACAACAATAAAAAAAATGCTTAATTTGGTATTCTTATTTACTTAAAATTCACCCTGAAAATAGGCAAGCATTAGTAAATTCATCAAATAAAGATGAATTTACTAATGCTGTCAATTCCGAAAGTTTCACTTTACAAGAAGGCTTATCTTCTTTCAGAGTTAAACCATCTATTACTTTTTGCAGTAACAGTTTTTCCACAGAAGTGTTCCTATGAGAAGTTAGCATTTATTTTCTTAAACATAAAAAAAAAATATAAAACAGATATATATCAAAAACTATTTTTTATATTTATTTTTTTCTCAAGCATACAGCGTAAACTTATAGCTACCATTTTATTTTTGATAATGAAAAAATAGTAGGTGAAAAATAATATGTAGAAGTTAAAACGGCATTGCGCCATGAAAAAAATTGCTTCTTACGATTTTTTTTCACCATGTGAAAAACGGATTTTACTTATCATTAATTAGCGCGCATTTTCAAATGCATGAAATATTGTATTGAATAAGCATGTTTGATATATATGATTCATTAACTAAAATAAAAGTCATTTGAAAATAAATCACCCTAATAATATAATAAAAGGTTATTTGAATAAAAAAATTATTTAAAAATAAAACTCCTTTATTGCTTATAATCAATACTTAATTTAACACTGCTGCACTGCTGTTACCCATTCATGCGCCTTTGACAGAGTTTTTACCATACTTGGCCTTTTAATATTTCTCTTTATATTTTTAACCACGCGATGAGGTATTCATAAATCTTTATAACCTGTTAATTTCTGCTTAATCAGTAAAAAGATCAAAAACTTTTTAATTTGATGACTTCAGTAGTAAAGGACAAACTTTATGATATTTTCTAATGAGTATAGTAACTTTTACAGTCAGGTAATTTATATAATTCATATATTTTAATACTTTAATTAATATACTTTAAACACAATTTGTCAATTGTATTTAAAGTATATTAATCTGTTTTTTTTTTGATTTTTATAAATAAGAAGACGATGACAACTCTAGAAAGCGATGCATTTTGTAAAAGGTCAAACTCTTGATAAATTTAGTGTTTATCTCTAAAAACCCTTGCATCTCACACAATCAACTTTATGTTGCACGTTAAAGAACAAGATTGTTTAATACCTTATTTTGTAAGTGGTTATTATGTTGTTTGTATGATTGTTGTGACTTGGCTTAGTTTACAGCAAGATTGTTGATCTTGCTAGCCAAGTGGCGTACTTTGCTATAATGTTGATTGGGTTTGTTGAGAGCAAGAATGTTGTCCATGCCAGTAAAGCAGTGTACTACCATAATAAAACACATAAATTAAATCTGTTTGTAGCTAGTGTGATCATAAAATGTGTTTAAAAAATATTGCTGAAAGAGTGTGTTTAAAAGAAATGTTAAATATAGTTTTTTAATATCAATAATTTTTTAAATATTTATAACTTTAAGTAAATTTTATTGAAAAGTTATATACTTAATTAAATATTTATAAAGTGTTGGTTTTTAGGCAAATTTTGTTCAAAAGATATATACTCTGATCCTATTTTGTTAACAATTTGCATTTTATAAATTAAAAAAAAATTTGCTTTAAATATATTTACTCTGTTCTTCTTTAACAATATATGCTTTTGATGATAAATAAATTTTGATAAAAAAACAGACTTCTTATTTATTAATAGCTCCTTCCCATTTAAAAATTTATAAGTTTCTATTTCCTTCATTAAATATTTTCAATTTAAATTTATTGTTTTTTTTATAAAAGTATAACATAAGTTTTGGTAACTTTTAATATAGATGAACTAAAACGTACATATTGTACGTTTTAGTTCATCTTTATCTTAAAAACTGATTTTTATTTATCTTTAACTTAAAAACTGATTTTTATTTATCTTTATCTTAAAAACTGATTTAGAAAATCAAAGTTTTTCTAATATGATTGTGTTATTCTACTTTATGAGATATTTTACTAATGGTTTGATTGCTCTAAACTTTATTTAATTTTCAATTTGATTACCTGTATTTTTTGATATTTTAGTCAAAATAAGTTGTAACAACCTCAGCAAGGTTAAGATTAGGGTTTATAATTAAGTACGAAACTAAAATATCATTCAGCTTTTTCAATTATTACTTTTTTTTTTAGGTTAGGGGAGAGTGGGGCATCATGAAATAAAGCAATTATACAGCGATATAAAAGTATTGTAAAAAGTCCTTTTGAATTGTAATCAGTTACTAATAGATGTATTGTTTAACGTATAATTCAAATCAGAATATGTTAATAATCTCGGAAGAGGTTCAAATTTGTGTTTTTTCCATTGCAAAGTAATTTTTAAATTTTCGGAGTTGTAGCGTTTTACAGTGTTTTATTCCTGTATTCTTCGGAAACTGCTTTTATTTTGTAAACAATATTTCATGAATTCAGTGTGGCAAAGACATTAAATAAAATAATTTTTTGAAAAAAAAAAACCAGTCATCTTATTCTATCAGAATGTATGGGTACCACAAAACAATTTTAGTGAGGCACCATGAAACTAAATAAATGTACCGTTTTGTAAATCACTCGATATTCAAGCATACTATAATTAATTATCGGCGAAAATATTAACTTATGTACTTCAATGTTTCACTTAACTTGGTAAAAAATTTGGTGGACCATTAAATAAAGTTTATGTAGTAAATAATGCTGTTATTCAGTATTTATGCATGTAGAATGATGATGTACTTATATGGTAATAAAATTAATTTTGTCACATAAACGTAAGTTACACAAGTTTATATAAACATAAATTTGTTTTATTATACTTATATCAAGATATTTACGAACACTTTTTTGATGAAGGATAAACATTAATTTATTTTATATTTTTATACTGATTTATGTTAATATATAAAATCTATAGATGTAAATTAAAGCTTAGCGTGGTATTAAATCATGATATGACCATGAGTAGTTTTTTCATAAAATTTTTATACATTGTAAAGATGGATGAATACAGAGTTATTTGTAGAAGTAGTTCAACATTTTATATCAAAAAATTCTCGTCAAAGAAAAATCCATCTTACTTATATTTGATAATCACTAGAGCCAATTATCTAAAAAAGCTCTTGATCTTGCTAGATGTACAAGTGTTACTAATCTTACTATACTACCACATAGTAGTCACAAAGTGCAGCCCCTAGATGTTTATGTATTTCCTCCATTTAAAGATTACTTTTATGTCACAATAAAATCTTGGCTTCTAAATTATCCTGGAATGTCACTGTGATCTAAATCATATCTGAAGAATCGCTATTTACATAATTGTATGTTGTGTTAGCATCACATATGAAAAAAGTTTTACTATCACAAACATTCAATGTGGATTTAGGATGTGGATTCAATGTGGAATATTTTCTTTTGACAAGAATGTATATTCAGAAGTAGATTTTTTATGTAGTGTTGTTATTGATTGAAACAATCCAAATACATATCAAACAAACACTGGAAAAACTCTGAATACCAATAACTTGTTACTATCACCAAAAAAGCTTTAGAAGCCTTTTGTCAGTTCCAAGCCAAGTACAAGTCAAGCTAATGATTCTGAAATTATTAACTTTTTTTAGCCCTTCTCAGTTAAAAGGATTTCTGAAGGCTGCTTAAAAAAAAAAAAAAAAAAACCTTGTGAGAAAGCTAGCAGTATAATAGCAACAGATGCACCAACAAAAAATGTGCCGAAGTAAAGAAAAGAAAGGTAAAGAAACAATTATCTTATCCAAAAAATAAAAATAAAAATTTTGTTTCCGAAAGTGATTTATCAAGTGATGAACATGGTTCCTTTTCTAAATTTTAAAAATTTATAATGACTCTTTAGAAAATGTTGTTTCTTTTTTCTATTTAATTTTTTGTATTGTTTTCCTACATTTTATAATTTTTGTTATCTTGTTTCATGGTGCCTCATAGACAGTATCAAGGTACCCCATTTTTTTTATCATAGCTTTAAAAAGTAAACAAAACAGTATAGTTTTTTTAGTATGTATATAAATATTTTTTTACAGCTTACTAAAAAATATTGAAGTAGGGAATTAGTATAGAAAAGGTTGATGTGGAATACATATACCAATACCCATACTTAATGGGTCATGACAGCTAGTTCATCAATATTATTTATCAATTGAAAATAATACTCCCTTATTATATATTAAATTAGACGTTCGCCAATAAATAAAGATACAAATGTAAACTAATTTAATTAAAAAAAAACAATTTATTGTGCCCTACATAGTGTAATAAAATTTTTTTAAATTTATATATAAAATTAATTATTAAAAATGTATTAATTTATTATATTTGATTCACTATACTTCTTTTTAAACTAAACATCTTAAAAAAAGTATATTAATTATTTTAGTATACTAAAAGTATATAAAAAAAAAAAGATTTAAAAAGTATATCAAATATTTTAGTATATTAAATATTTATAGCTCTAAACACTTATTTTGCTATAATTTTGAATGACACATTCAATATTATTGAAATTTTCACTGAATATAGCTAATATTATTTATCAGAAAATAAAAACATTCTTTCAAAACAACATTTAATTATGCAATTAAAAAAAGATAACAGTTTTTAAGCCATTCAAATGTTTTAGGACATTTGTAGTTTTATTAATGAGGCCATTAATTTATTTACAATTTGTGCAATATTTTAATTAATTTTTTATGGAAGTTTAATTAAATTTTATCAATTTTCCTTAGTTTGAAATGAAAAAAGTAAAAGAAATAAGTTATTAGAATTAGTACTAAAATCAGTAGAATCAAAAATATCTTATAATCAAATTGCAAATCTATTTAATGTTTCCAAGCCTGCAGTAAGACAACTTGTTCAATGATATAAAGGTTAAGGAACATTCAAGAACAAAAAGAAACAGGTCAATCCAAAATTATCAATGAAAGAGAGGGAAAGTGCTGTTAAAAATGCCGAATGGAGATCCATGTAAATCTGTTTTGGCCTTATATGCTGCGCTGATCAATATCTTTGTCTTCGTAAGGTTTCCTAGTTTGGCAGATGACGAGTGAAGAAACCACTTGTTTCTGTAAAGAATCCTAAAACTTACGCCGAGTTTGAAAAAAACAAACACTTAAATTGGACTTTAAACCAATGGGCAAAAGTTCTTTGGAGTGATGAATCTAAGTTCATTCCATTTGGATGGAATATTTGCATCAGCTGTGATTTTGTTGGACCTACTTTTTTTATAGATAAGTAAAATGCTTCATTATGCTAAGGGAAAATTTCATGAAGATGGATATTTCAACAAGGCAATTATACAAAGCTGTAAGAGATTTCTTTCATAGCAAAAAAATTCATGTTCTTAAGTGGTCATCACAAAGTCCTGATCTGAATCCAATTGGGCATTTATGGGAACACCTAGATCATTAATTAAAAGATTGAAAACCAACAAATAAGAATGATTTTTTTCCTCCTTAAATCGAATCAGAATGGACGAAGATTCCATTAGATATTATAGCAAAGCTAGTAGACTCAACGCTGCGTAGTTGGCAAGCTGTTATTGACTTTAAAGGTTGTCCAGTGCAATACTGAAGTTTTGAAACCTAATTTTTTAAAACCAAACATTTTATTTAATAAAACTACAAGCATTTTTAAACTTTTGGATAGCAGAGAAACTGGTTTCTTTTTTTAATTACATTTAGTTATTTGGAAAAAATGTTTGTATTTTCAGATAAATATTATTATTAGCTATATTCAGTGAAAATTTCAAGAATATTGAATATGGTGCTCAAAATTTATAGCAAACTAAGTGACTGCCCTTAAACTTTAGGATGCTACTGTATATAATGATAAAAAAAAAAAACTTAAACATATTGTTTAATATTTTTTATCAAATGATATGTTAACGTTAATCTGATCTCATAAAAGCATTTTAATAATAATCTAGACATTATTTTTGACCAATAACTTAAACACCTGAAGTTGAAGAGGTTTGAAAAATAATATTTCAAACCTCTTCAATATAATATTTAACTCCAGATAATTGAACTGGGTAAACACTTAATGTGAAATTAAAGATAAGATATAGTAAATAAACTCTTGATTTGTTATTGCAAATTAAAAATAAAACTAAAGCTTCCCTAAAACCTAGTAACAATAATAAGATTAAATAAAAAAGACCTGAGGAGCTGATAGTAAGTTCATTTCCAGAAGTCTTGTCTGCAACGGCCCTTCACTTGGTCTGTTATTTTTGAGGGCATCCAACAAGAATGATGTACAGTTCTGTACTAAATTTAATTCCATAAATGCATCTACAATCTAAAGAAAAATTACTAAATATTATGAAATATATACAAAAATGTATATGAAATATGTAAAAGCAAAAAAAAACTATATTTTATTAACACCTAATTTTTTGCTTGTACTTTATCGATAAGTTTTATAAACTAGTTATAATTTTTATAGTTTCATATAACTAAAGACATTAAGCTAACTAATTAGAATTAACATTTAGCTAAAAACTAGATCTAATACCTTTTAATTATTTTGTAATGTAACACACAAAATTTATTTATTATTGTAATACTTGAAATGTCAAAAAAAAAAAAGTAAATTATATTAATAATTTAAATAAATAAATAAAAGGCTGTAAAATTAGAATTTTTGTAAACAATTCTGTAAATTTTTGCACACAGGTTTATAAAGTTGTAATTTTGAAACAATGTCGACCTATCAAATTGAATATATCGATAATATTATTGAAGATACCAACTAGTCAATTATACTTTCAAATCAACTACAATGCGAATTTTTTTTTTTAATTCTGTATTTTTTAAACTTTGGTTTCTTATTGTGATTTCTCACACGCATTGGATGGTTTAAAGCCTTTAAATATTATGGATAATAAAAATTGAATATATATTTTCAATTTTTATTTTATATATATATATATATATATATATATATATATATATATATATATATATATATATATATATATATATATATATATATATATTTAAAGCTACTAAAAATGCAAAATACTTCATTAGATTTGCTTATGTAATGACCTTAAATCAAATGGAATTTAGTTTTTTGTTTTATCCTATTTAGATTTACTTAAATCGAAAATTTCATGTTTTACAACTAGTAATTACAACTAGTAGAACTTCATTCATTATTTAATATTTTTGGATTTAATAACTTATATAAGATTTTCATAAAATTTAAATCACAACTTAAATGTAAAATAAAAACTAAAAAATTAGTTTTACTTGATTTAAGTCAGCTAATGGTTCATTATCTTGTATTAACATTGATGCAAATTGAGAACCAGCTTCAGGATTAACACGCATTACATTTCTGAGCAAAGTGACATAGTCTGGCTCAAAACCAACTTTTTTAGCATATAAAACAATTTTTTGAAACTGACCAGTTTCTGCAAAACACATTATCACCTAAAGTTATAAACGATCTTAATTAAACTCAATAAGAAATAATATTTACTACACTTATTTTGTTGTTTATCATTTAATCAAACAACCAATTACACAAACAAAAAAATTTTAAAAAACTCACAAACTTTTTAAACAAGAAAAAAAAAAACTTCTAAATTAAACATGTTAAGAATAAATATAAACAAAAAGAAAAAAAAAAAAAAAAAAAAAAAAAAAAAAATTAAATATATAATTTTATCTAAAATTTTTGTATAAAATTTATTAATTGTAAAACAAACTATTTTTAGATATATTTTATTATTTGTATATATATCAAATATTAATTATAATGTATTTATTTCAAGTTACCTTGTTAGGGACATTAGCTCTTAAATATACAGATAAAGCTAAGGTGTTGTCAAACTGCTTTGCAAGATCACCTAGTTCTTCACTACAGTCAAGCTATAATAAATACAACATGGTTTAACAAACTTGTTATTTCTTTTTTATAAGTGTAAACAAATAACAATAATAATAAAAGAAAACCTTGTCCTCTTTCAACCACTTTTCCATAAGTTGTTTACGATTTTGCATTAAAACTGGCCTACAAAGTTCAACTGATTCATACTTATTTAACTGACCTTGATCCAATAAAATACCAAAGTACTGCAACAAAGGAGATGTTTGACCAGGCTGTGAAGGTAGTTGTTGAAACTTTTGGATTGTTTGTGGGGTTCTTAATATTCCCTAAAACAAATTAAACATTAATTAAATTAAACATTAATATTGAATGATTGAATTAATATTGAAAAATTAAATAAACATTAATATTGAATGAACCATAAATATTTCAAGTACTTAAAAATATTATTGTTAATGGAAACTACCTTAGGTGCTTTAGCTGCAATCTTTGCGGCTTCTGGGTATTGTCCCATGGCGAATTTTTCATTAAATGTTTGAATAAACAAGTTATCTGCTCCTGGCAAATTACAGCGTTCAGCCATTCTACGAGCTAGCTCACCATTCTGCTTGACTTGTATTAAAAAAGGAACCATTTTTTCCTCGTCGCAAGAAACTGAGAGAACCTTGTTAAACCAAAAACTAATTTCAAAAATATTGATATAAACAACTGCACCCCCCCCCCACCTTTAGTACTACTACAATTTCTACAATGGTAATATCTACCTAAAATCAAGTTTTAAACAGGTTGTGTATATTTGAACATTTATATACTTTATTTGTATAGGTAATATTAAATTTTTTTAAATATATCTAATATCATTTATATACAAATATTTGGACATATTTAGCAAGAGCGTTTCAAGTATAATTATAATTAAAAATTGAATGATTAAATCAGTAAACGGTATAAAAGATGTTACAAACAATAATAATAAAAAACTAGTAAATCAAATATCAAGTTATACCTGTCCTTTTCTGTTTACACCAATTATTCCTTCAGTTGGTTCATATGGGGCAGTCACAAAGATTGTATCAGCACTGATTCTATTTGAATAAATACATTGAGCACTTTCAACATCATATAAATGAATATATCCATATTTAGTAACAAGATATAAAACACCATATTTCTCACTGGCTTGCATAGCAACAGGAAAATCTTTATCAGCCTCAGGTGGAAAAAATATATTTTCAGCTTTTTTAGGAAAAGGTTGATTTCCAGTTGGTGGAGTTCCTACTTCAATGATGTGCAGCTTTGAAGCAGTAGCTCCTCTGACAGCAAAACAGAAAATATTTGATGGTTGAGCATTACCTTCCATTTTAAATTGAGAAAATACAGCAGCATGACCTTCAATTGGCTGTGTAACTTTTCTCTCAATTGAATACAATTGCATTGCACCAACAACACGATTTTGCTGAGCTGATATACCAACCAAGAGCAACCACTGGCCTGAATGGTCTACTTTATAGTTAATTATTTGACAACCAGAAAGAGATTGATGTCTATCAAACATTTTGACAGGGCTAGAATCACCTTCCATTGTCCAATGAAAAACTGATGCTTCTGTAACTAAACCTAATGTGTTCACAGAAATCCATTTCCAAAAAATAACATCTTCAGTTAAGTTATGTGCTTTCATTTTGCTTTTCATTTCAATATTAAAGATTTGAAGAGTTTTTGCAGCTAAACCAAACATTTAAAATCAAATTATGACAATTAAATAATATATTTTTTATACAACTCGAGTTTATATATTAATATTCAAAATTGATTTTGAGATTTCCAGCACTTTAGTCTGGCTAAGTTCTTACTAAAATTTACAACTATTTAGCCATCAAATATTTTTTCAGCTAAGTTGCTAAACAACAACAACAAACAAAAATAACAACAACAAACAAAAAAACAACAACCTTTAAGAGCAATTACTTTGGAAGCTGGATTCATTATAGCTGAATCAGCAGATATTGGTCTTCGTGTAGGGTTGTTTGGATCTGCCATATCAATAATAACAACTTGAGCCTGTTCCCCAACTTTTTCTCTAACACAAATAAACTTGTCAGATTCCATTGTAAGTGTTGAGAAACCAATATTAGCAGCGTTAATTCCAACATTTTGAAGCTAGGTAATAAAATGAAATATAAAAAACTTTCTTATAAAAAAATATTGAATTATATTTTTGTATTGAATTAAATCAAAAAAGAACAATTTAAATTTATTTTGTAATACTGTTTTGCAAACAGCAAAGCTTCCACAAAATAGAAGTTTAAACTTATAAACTGATTAAAACAACACTAAATTATAAATGCTGTTAAAGGCATTTGATGCTGATGCATATGATATGGCATAATCCTGTGAAACGAAAGTGAAACACCAACTTAGATGCAAACCTTTATTATTATGAAAAAATATGAACCTCAGAAGGTGAACCTTCTGAGGTTCCTCAGATGAACCTCAGAAGGTGATGCATAATACTAAAATCAATAAGTTATTAACTTTAATTTTGATTTAGCTTTAACATTTTTATCAGATCTAGCAAATATTAGTAACTCTTTACTGTAAGTGTTTTTATGTTTTTACTGTTTGATGTTCGTGATTTCATACCTGTGTGGTTTGAAAAGTTTTCTGTAATGTTATTTTCTTATTTTAATAACATTATGGAAGATTTAAAACAACCTTTTACAACTAAATGTCTTTACTGGCATTAAACTGTTTTGCAGATCTAAACAAATCAATAGGTTAATATTTTTATTGTTAACCTCCCACTAAAAAGATTTCCAAGGTTTATCAGCTACTTCAACCTCTACCCAAAAATAAATTTAAGTTATTTTATCTTAGAGTTTTTCTTTTTTAAGTTGCTTCATAAGGTTAAGGCTAGGGAAAGGAAACATTCAAGTTTTTTCTAAAACCGGCTTTTGGAATAAACCACGGTTTTCCATGTTTTAAAATTTGGTTTTCTGATTTTCTAGTGCATTTTTTTAATTATATGTATTTCAGGGGAACAACAGCAGCAAAAACATAAATATATACAGCAACAATATCATATACATTGAATACAATTGAGCAGCAAACAAATAAGTCTTTATAATGGTTAATTTTACATTTCTTAAGACACTAAGCACGTAAAAACATAAAGAATTAATTGTTTCATCATTCAACTTTGACTTTAGTTTAGTGACAAATAGACCACTTGCAAAAAATGAACTTTCAGCCTCCACACTTGTTACTTGGATTGACTTCAAAGCAGAGTGCAACAAATCTAAGTTGCTTGTTTGTTTTTTTGTTAGCTCAAATACTGCCATTTCTTTAAGCATTAGTTTGGAAGTTGATTCTGTTTTTTGTTACTTTGGTGAAATCCCTTTGACAGTCTCTCGGATGGAGAACTCGAGCTCTTCTGACGGTAAATTGTTGTACTAGTTCCTGACTAGTTTCATTATCTGACAAATTTTTTTTATCTATAGACTCACTTCTTTTTTGCTCAAACAAACGATTAAACAAACGATTAAACAAACTTGATTCAGTAGTAGCAATTGCATTTCTCATTGGCATGGAATTTTTGAAAATGTCATGAGTTGCTTCATTAATGATATCAGGATTATTCAGATATTAACCTAAGTTCACTAATATAGCATTCCTTCTCTCAAAGACTTTTTTAGTAAATGAGTCAACTAGCTCTTGACTAAAGGTGTTTTCCTGGCTTTTTAGCTGCTTGAAAATGAACCTCAGAATGCCATCAGATGAGAGCAAGTTCGAATCTTTTCTGCTAAGTGCTTCAGCACCAACCTTATTGGTTCTGAAGCTTTACTAGATTTTGCAAGGTGGTAAATTCAGACTCAGAAATCATAATATGGCTTGATAACTCAATCAGTGATATCTTAATACATTTCTTAAGGGTAACCAATCTTGAAATGATATCTAGTAAGCTGTTTCAACATGTCTTAGAGTCTAAGATTAGCTGCAGCTTTTTTCCAAACTTAGACTGGACTTGCTTTTGCAGAATCATGCCATTTTTAACTGGAGACTTTTGAAACATACTGACACATTTTCTGACTTTGTTGATGATTTCTGTGACATCCTCCCTGATCGTTGGAAGAGCTGATGCTTCCTTATCGCTGTCATCATCTTTTTGGTCATCTTCTAGAATAGTGACTTGCTCAGGTGTGCCATTATCTTCTTTCCTAATTTCCTATATAGAACATAACAAACAGGTAAGTGGATTCCATGTGTGAGACAGAGGTGATCGTCTGGTAAAATTGAGCTACCAAACTTTTTTATTACAGCAGCTCCCTCTGTGGTTACTGCAACAACATCACAGGCAAGATGTAGCCTAAATTCTTTTAATTTCTCGTCAACAATTACACAACAGTTCTCTGTTATTGACACATGTATCCTGATCATTCCAAGGCTCCAATAATCACCTTTTATATGAACATTTATGTTCATATATCTTCAGATTCTGGATGAAGTATACTCATCAAGGGTTAAGCTAAATTTGTGACCAACAAGCTTCTTTTCTGCAAATTGGTGCTGATATGTTTTCTTGATATCTTCGTAATGGTTCATCACAGAACCTTAATTGATTTAGAATCTTTGGGCAATTTATATTCTTGTGTCTCTAGAGCTGTTCTCTAAAGTTGACTAGTTGAGAAAAAACGAAAGGGCAGCCCATCACATGAAATAAGCTCAGCTAAAACAACATCAACAGGATCCTTTGTCTTAAAAAATGAATCAATGGGTTAGATGACTTTGAGTTTCCTCTCAGGAGTAACAGCAGCAATTTAGATGCTGTGCTTTGTCCTCAGGTGGTTCCTCATGGAGCTTGTGGTTCCTCCTTTGCATTTGTTGGTCGCAATTGGTTTGCAATTTCTTGGTCACAGAGCTTGCGTTATCCACATTGCGTTATCCACAGAGCGTGTGTTATCCTTGTGGACTTCAGAAAACAACATTTTCGTTTTTGTGAAATTTGTTTCACTTTTTTACATCACAAATTGCAGTAACTTACTGTTAAAGTTCAAGCAAATAGAATGTTTTTATTTATTTTCCTGAGAACCTACACATCAAGAAAAGTGTTTTAGAATCGCCAAATAACCAAGTAAATTTTGTACAAAGGATATATATCCAAAAACTGGTTTTGAAAATAACATTTTCGGTTTTTTAAAATTTTTCCGGTTTCTGGAAACCGTTTTTTTTCCCTGGTTAAGACCTTACCTTCTTTATATCTAAAAAGACCTCTCGTGCAAAGAATCAAACCCCAAACCAGTGGTTAGAGCACTGGGCAAGATAAGACTAGATATTGCAGTACAAAATAAATTTTATATAACCATTATATATAGCAAAATTATTGTATATAGATTGCTTTCTTTTACACAAAGGGTTGTATATTAAATCCAGAATTACCTGTTCAGATACAATATTAAACAATAATGTTGTCTATTTGCCAAGTATTGATGACACTTAGAGATTATAGATTTACTTGTTACATTATTTGTTTATTTACGAGCAGTTTTAAATTAAGAAATTTTTTACTTTTTACTAAAGTGTTTATATATACCTATTTATAAAAATGTTTATAAGTACCTGTTTATAAAAGTGTTTATAAGTACCTGTTTGTAAAAGTGTTTATAACTACCTGTTTATAAAGCATCAAGCAATAAACCATGAGTAAGGCTTGTAGGCAACAATATTTCAGAGAATTTAATAAAATTTTCTTTAAATATATAAACACATTTATATATGATTGTTTTAGTTTCAAGGTTGCTTTTGAACAAGTTTTTACGTTATCATTTTTTTTTTTCAAATTGAATGATAAAATCCTTTTATTTGTTATCATAATTATTTTATACAAATCATTAACAAATTATACAATTTATTTAATTACACTTTATGTGATGTAAATAATAAAATACCAAGACATTTTTTTCAAAACATATAATTTAGTTTTTATTAAAATTAAAGTTTATGTTTGGGTTTAACTTAATTGTCAATTTATTTAAAAATATTACTAAATATTGCTTAATCAAATTTTATTTAAAAAATTTAAAAAAATTAGCTCAATTTTATCACAGTTGTTATTTCAGTTTTTTTTCATTAAGATTTTTTTTTTTACTCAAAATTAAATTTTGAACAAATGTGTTCTGAGGCTGCATTAGAAACTTGCACAAAACTTAAGTTAAACTTTTTTTATAACGTAAGATAAAGTGCAGCAATTATTTTTTAATAAATGATATATAAAGTGATATAATTTTAATAAATGGTGTTTGGAAAAATAACCTTTGCTTTCACAACAATAATAATAAATAATCAACTTTTAATAAATAAAGTAAATAAATTAACATAATTTTTTTATTTGTTAGCTGCAAATTTTTTTAAAATAAAAAATAAACACTTAAAAAAATTTAACCTATTTTAATTTATTTATGCAAATGTATTAAATTTAATTATTTAATATAAATAAAAAATTCAAAAATAAAAAAATATTCCCCATTAGTAATGATAAAAAATGAGTTAAATAATATTAAAGCTGTTTTGCGGCAATTTAAAAATGTCTTTAAAAAATTCAAAAATAAAGAGAATTTTATGTCGTCAAATTCACATTAGGCAAATGCATAAAGCATATTTTATCTAAAACAAGACCTGAAAACCATTACAAGTAGGATTATTATTTGCATTGAAATTGGAATTTAAATTTTTATTATAAATTAAAAACATATTCATAGATCTATCAATATTTACTAATAATTTGTTTTCATTAACAATTTCTTGAAAAGCAATTACAACTCAAATATTTGCTTCACATTTTTTTTTGAAGTCCTGAACTTTATTATTATGAAAACAAACAGTGGCTGTATTAAATTAAAATTGCACGCTTTGCATGCCGACCCTATTGCATGCCGACCCTAATTATGAGGGCTGTACATGTATCCCACTTAAAATAAAGGCTGGTAAACCAAATTAACATTACTTAAGCTACAATCTGGACAAAAAGAAAGTCATTAAAAATAACTTATATAAAAATTAATATTTATGATAACTTTATAATTGTCTTTATTATAGAAATAACTTCATTTGAAGTTGAAGTTTATTTTCACTCTTTGCAGACTATTTGATTGAGATTTGATACCATTTTCAAGAAGTGAATTATTTCTATTTATAAAATAAATCAAACATTTCTTTCTTCTTAATAATATCTGTCTTTTTTCATCAACTTTATAAAAAGAAAAGTTTAAGAGACTTATTTTCATGACAATACAATTTCATTCTAGCAAGCACACAGGTACACACTATATTTTGCTGTTGATATATACTGGATGCAGTTTTAAATAAAGTTGTATTACACATAACAGATATAGTAAAATGATTACAACTTAAAGACCTTCCGTAAAACAGCCTTAAAAATCAGTTAGATATTTCATTTTCAAAACAGTAACTAAGACATTACTGGGGATTCATACGTTTATATACCTAACTAAAAAATTAAACATCAATAAGACTTCTCATAATTAATTTAAATCAAAAAAAATATTATTTATCAACTACCTGCATATGCAAAATGGGTCTAATGGAAAAAAACTACCAAAATACAAATGCTGTGTTATAAACAGGTTTACACAGTTTAAATATAAATTCGTACTTTTACTCTCAAATAATAATAAAAATAATAAAATCAACAACCAATACTATTTAGTTGATCGTTATGTTTATTCAACATAAAGATTAACTAAATAATAATAACAATTTTATTAGATATACAACACATTCATGCCTGCTGGCTTCTTATATTAAGTTTAATTTTGTAAAAATAATAATTTTATTTGTTAATCATCCAAAACAATTAATGACAAAGCCACATGCCATGTTTTGATCATGTAGCACTAACCTTCAATTTAATACAACTATGTTATGATGTAATGACTAATTTAGTCATTACATCTGCAAAACTTGCGTGTGTATATACATTAAAAATTTAAACTTATCAGAATAAAAGATTTGTCGAATTGGCAGAAATTTGATTAAACTATATGGTACTTTAAATTTAGTATTCTTTAGTTTAAGAGGGAGGGAAATAAAAATGTTTGCAGCAGGAATTGTTATTATACTAATTAAGTCACATTATTTACGTCATCAGAATTTGTAACTTTTATACATTTTATCACAAAATTAGAACTTTCACTTTCATATTATTAACTAATTCGAATATTTCAGCTCACATACTTAAATTATTTTAATAATTAATCAAAAATTTAGGCTCTATTTTATTTAATAGTGTATATATATACAAAGATTTGGTTGACAAAAATCAGTTCAAACAATTATAATTATATTATCCAATTGCCCTTAGTAAAGACTGAAAGAATTGAAGAATTAAAATTTCATAAGCATAATTTATAGCAATACCAAAACAACAAGTGTTGAATGTGTTTGTCATTATGAAAATATCTCTAAAACATTTTCATAATGACATTTAGAATTTGTTTTTATGGTTTAAATATATTGCACTGCCGGCGTTAAATTTTAGCCAATTTGAAAGCTTTTACTATATTATCTGGCATTTTTACTTGACAAAACTCAAAACAAATGTCTATTAAAAGACAATTCACCAAATAGTCCAATACCCTTAAACTTGCACTGGAATTTGAACAAAAAAAAATTGACAATGCTTTTCTTAGTTTTTTTCTTTTATTTATACAACTGTTTAAACTTGAATAATCTTAAAATGTAAAACCATTAAGATCTAACCTGAAGATGTTCTTGAAATCGGATAGGCAAAAGCTGCGCCATTTTGGGTATTGATCGAGTTCTTAATAGAAACTGTTTATAGCTGGTTGAAGTTTTACTTTCTTATTCTACTCCTTAAAAAAAAACTAAATTATAAACATTAATGCACATATTTAAAGTTAAAGACGAAATTATTGTAACTTTGGGTACAATACAAGTTCCGCAATCTTATCGTTATACAGTTCTGATCATTTTGTGCGGCCAGCGAAAGACGGAGGGAGGTGCCACGTGACATAAAATACTAGTTCCAGGATCACAAAAATTGAAGATATTAAGTTACAAGAACCACTTTTGCTGCAACACTGTAATAGATTATTTATACTAAATTGTAAATTATCTTGATCACATCATTTGTTATTTGCAATGAGTATAATGAACTATTAAAGTTTTCACCTAAACTTGTTCTAAAGATAACCTTTAAACATTAACTGAAACATTAACATTGTCTACTATATATTAAATTTTTCACTAGATAATACTCATAGCATAATGAGAGAATATCGTGTAGTTGTGCATAGTTAGTCTTGCAATATGCAATTCATTAAAAAATTTCTCACGTCTTATACATTTAGGCATAAAACACAACGAACGCTCAACGCACGTCTGACTGCATTTAATATTTTTTGTGTGTTATACTTAATCCGTTTTTAATTTGATTTGTGTTTATAGTTTTTAAAAATGGCTTTATTTTGTTTTAAAAAAGTAAAATGTATTTTTTATTAAAGAGTTGCCCATTCAATGTTATAATAGGCAACTTAACTATAAACAATTAAGAAATTTTTTGGTTTAGGTGATAATCTTTAAACTGCATAAATAAAAAATTCTTAAACAAATTTAATAAAATAAAAATTTTTAACAAAGAACTTTGCGGTATTCCACTATAACATGAGTCAATATTTAAATGTTTTGGGTAATGCAAATTTTCTAAGACATACAAACACACACAAAATTAATAAACAAATACATAAAAAACAAGCAAACAAACTACTTTGATGTTTCTTCTATTTCTCGTGTTCTTTTTATTAAATTTTTTGTTTCTTGATTCAGCATTTTTAAACAATATTAATTTTAATTACATAAAATTGCAGTTGGCTTATTTGCACTAAGTGCATCATCACTGTCTAAATATAGAATGTCGTAATGTGACTTCTAAACTTTTGAGAAACCAGCAAAGGAAGATTTTTCTTTGATTTTGCAAAGTAAATAAAGGAAACGTATATAAAATTAATAACTCTTTATAGTAGTGCTTAGTTCTGGATTTTGGCCCAAGAGTAATGGTCTTTGCAAAAGTTTCGGTTTAAGAGTTTTTGGTTCTTAAAAAAGTTTTGGTCTACTGATAGTGCATAAAGTCAATACCGACGACTATGAAATTTCCATTTTTTTAAAAAACCAGCGTAATACTATTCGGTGTTATGCCAGTAAAAATAAATTACTCACATTACACCAATGCGACGGGGTAACAATGTACCAAGGTGCATTGTTATTCAAAATGGCAAGTTGCCAAATGAGATAGCAGACATAGGAGTTCCTGTTGATGAAACATAGCAACAAAAAAAAAGATACGCTTCACACAATTGGATTACCATAGCGTTGTTCATCTCAAATGGGAAGATTTCCATCAAATCAAAGCAGCAACTCTAAGCTAATAAAAAGAAATACACTTTCAAGTGAAATAGATTGTATAAAACTTTTTAAAAAGCTCATTGAATCTCGTTCTTTATATTTAGAAAAAAAAATTAATGTTTTAAATGTAATGACTGTTTAACGCATGGTTCAATCAATTGATTACAGAATTATTTTGGAATTTTCATTAAAAGAAAAATATAAAAAGAAAAAAAAAAGAAAAAAAAGCAAATAATTGGGATTACTTGGTGGAATTAAAACAAATGATATAAAGCTAATGGTACCAATGAATATCAAGGAAAGACAATCTAACTGAGATTCTATTTTTATTAAAACCTCTTTATGAAGAACTGGCATCAGATGTTTACTTAAGTCGTTTTTTTCATAAAAAAACACTGAACCAAAATGAAAACTTCAAAACTGAGGATTCACATGTTTATGTATCTAACTAAAAAATTGAACATCAATAAGACTAAGTATTCTTTTTTTTTGAAACTCTATATATGATACCATAATATCATACAACATCTGGTTGCATTTACTTAAACCTGAGGAAAAACATGTCGGAATAGAAAAATAAAGAAATAACTAAGAAACAAAGCAAGATTCTTAAAGCAAAAATGAAAAATATGAAAATTTTCTACAGAGAGAGGAAAAAGAACATGATACTAAAATCCGTGATTGAAAACTATTATTAATATTCATACTTTATTGTTTTTATTATAGTTTTTATTCTTATTTTATCTTTTTGAGCATTTTTTTCATATGTCAGGTTTTTAACCTTCATGTAGAGGTTGAAAACCCGGAGAAGTGAAACCATGATGAGGATAAAACCTTGGAGGAGTGAGATTTTCAAAAGGTTGAAAGATTGGTGAGTTATAACAGTTTGTAAGACATAAAGTTTATTCGATGTTATTAATTTAAAGTTTAAAAACATATATACTTTAAGGTGGTAGTACCCCAAAAAACCGGCTGAAATTTTTTTTTTCAAAATTTAAATTTTTTACAATTTTCCTTCATTTATTATGTCTACTCTTATAATAATAAAAAAAAAGTTTAAAAAAATAAGTTAAAAGGCCTGAATAGATTAGATACTGTATCATAAAGCGCCTTAGCAACGGGCCTTGGAGATATATTTCTTGCAATATCTTGAAAAATACAAGTCTAATTTTTATAGCTTTTTTTTGTGCTTAGGACTAAATTATTCCTTAGAAAGGTTTTATTGACCAACATAATAAAGAAGAAGATATTGCATACAGTAGCGGTGGTTTTTATTGTGTAAAAAACTTAATGTAATTTTAGCATTTTTTTAAATTGCGTTTTTTTTGCGATTAACTTTTTGTGCATTTTTTAATTTTTTAACAAAGATAACTTTTTAACCGCTCAATGAAATTTTTTTAAATCTTCAGCAATTATTCTTGAGTGTATTTGTGATGTGCTGAACCAAAGAAAATCAACTTTTTTAATGTTAAAGTATTAAAATTTGAATTTTAGCAAGCTGTACTTATACTTTTTTCTTTTTATTGATATAATTTAATGATTTTAAAGTTATTAAATGTTGTTTATTGTATAATTTTTAATTCAGCACATTTTTTGAACATATATAAAACTACTTACAAAGTTTGGTTTGTAAAACATGAATGGTTCCCTAGATATTCTTGTTAAAAAAAAGTCCATTTTTTCCCCTAAATTTTGCTAATTTAGGCGCATAATTACCAAGCAGGGGGTTAAAAAAAATTAATTTTGTTACTTTTTGAAATAGTTTAATTTAACACTTCAGAAAAACATAAATGTTCCTAAAAAATATCAAGTTTTAAATTTTTTTCCTCTTTAAGGGTACTACCACCTTAAAGATCATATATAATTAATTAGTTTTTTAATACAAACTATCCGGTTATTACACAGAGCGGAAAATTAAGAAGTGTGACTTTCTTTAACAATAACCTTAAAGAGCTAACCAAATTATTTCTTGAACTCAAATTACTGAAGCTCGGAACTGAATATGTCTATTAACAATTGATTTGGAACAAACTTCTGTCAAGGGGTAGTTTTCTACAATTTACAATTGTTGATGTTCTTATCATAAAAATTATACTAACTATTAATTTTTTTGGCGCAATGGTTAAAGCGCTATTGTTGAAAGCATGAGATCTAGAGTTTGAAGCGAGCTCTGGGAATACTTTACGCCATTGGTAAGGAAGGAGGCTTGAACTTCCTATTAAATGCTCTTCCCCGGTGCTCTGTGGCGAGATCGTTAGATTCTTCTTGGGGTACTAATAAAACATAAATACTTCCCCCCTCCCCCTCCCCCTCCCCCCTTCAAAAAAAAAAAAAATTGAATAAGAATAATTCCCCCCACCACCCCACCCCCCCTACTCAAAAAAAAGAAAAGAAACTATAAGTACTTTAGAATTTTTTCATTTTTAAAACTAATGATTTTAAAAATAAAGAAAATTTTCAAAAATATTAGTTTTGAAGTAAAACTTATATTGAAATTAAAGTCACCTGGATGCCAAACTATAGCTACATCTATTAAAGTTATTTTTTGTTTTGTTTAGTTTTTTTTTTCAATGAATTGAATGACTTCAGAATTATAAAGGAACGCAGAATTGTTGCAGATAATGCTAAGAAAAAGTCATCGAAAAAAAAAAGCAGAATCGAAATGCTTGGAGTCTGAAAAATACTGCTTATTTCTCTTAGGTTGCGTTTTTTGAAACAATTTTCATTTTGATATTAAACACTAAACGTCACTAAAAAATATTTAACTAAATTAATAAATTAGGATTATGAAGAATTAAAGTTGTACAAGCTTTGTTAATCTTTTTTCTAATGGTAATCTCTAAACCCAAAGATCATAAAAGCATTTGGTTTATCGTTTAAACAAATTGAAAGTCGTTAGTACATTTTGGAATCTTAAAAGATCTCAAAGATAAAATTGTTAAGTCTGAGGAACAAAATCTTTGTTTATTACGTCACAATTTATAATTTTTAGTAATAACTTTTAAACATAGTTTTCCCCAACTTTTTTTTTTGTTATGGTTTCTTGTTTCTTCCATTTTCTCTGACATTATGCTATTTGGCAGTTTAAAGTTTTTTTTTATTCTATCAAGGATAACAAATGTTTTTCAAAATAACATTTTTGAAGTTTATTTGACTATGCTGTAATTTTATTATTTAATTTTCGTATTGTCAACTCTTCAACTCATTTACAGTTAAACCAAATTTTATTGTATTGTATTTCTATTTCTTTTTTTGTGAAATATTTTTTTATTAATATTTGTTCTGAAATAATGAAAAATGATAAAATTAATGAAAAAATAACCAAATATGATGTGAACATTACTTTTATTTTAAAAATGTAATTTTCTTGTTGTAATTTATGTTAGCTCAAGATATTGCACGTACCTGGGAAGTGGATTCCGCGTCCCATTGGCAAAAAAAAATAACCTTTGATCGCCATTTTCTTTTAAAATTAACTTAAAAAATCACTGCCTGCCGTTTTTTCTGATGAACCAAACTTGATGGAACTAAGATTGCTGGAAGCCAAATGGTTTTTTGTTCCAAAACCGGCGACAGCAGTTTGAATATGATAATTAAATATGCAATAACGAAGACGAAGATGCGAGCAATGACAATGACACAAACATAGCAAACAGTGATAAAGAAGATTCTTCTGGTGAGTGTGAGAAAAGGGAGAAAATTATTTTTCTTTTCTCCAAAAAAAAAAGATTAAACACTCCAAAAAAAAATCAAATCAGATGAATTTGGTGAAACCATTTGACTAATACTCAATTTCAAAATTTTATGTAGTTACTTTTACCCAATGCTCAAATGTTTTGTGAATTTAAAAAATAGCATTTGTAAGATATACAAATAGTTATCTTATATTAAGATAAACAATAAGTTCGACAAAGTTTTACCCAATATGGCATTTCTCGGGCCATTAAAATTGAGTGTAAAAGCATCGAGTCGAAACAGTAATGCCAATACAACACTATTGTTTGTGTTAAACTACTTTGAAAACTAGGAATTAGTTGATGAATTAAAAGCTATGTTGATGCTATGTTGTTGCTATGTTGGTGCGACGAATAAATTAGTGAATGATAACCTTTTTTAGCATGCTGTATTAGGCCATACAAGAAATTGGATTCTTTAAATGCAGTTTTTTGACTGTATGAGCAGTTCAGTTAGCGAGTAAACGAGTCTCTCCCATCCAAAGGCGTTTTATCGAATAACATTTATGTTAGTAGTACTGCAAACTTGTTATTAAAAGATTAGCTTGACTTGGCAATTTTGAAATATACGAAATTCAAAAAGTTTATTAAGAATAATTTTCGAAAAGTTTACAGTTTTCAAAATAAAATGGTACACGTAGAACATATTTGCATATTTAACGTATTTAAAAAGAACAACAACAAAAAAAAAATTCTGTTATTTTGATATAAAATAAAAAAGCTTATTGAAAATCACGTTTTAAATTTTACTTTTACCTAATTAATTTTATTTAATATTTCGAAATTCTTTTTAAAGTTTTAATGCCAATAATGCATAATTTGAAAAAAACTTGAAAAAAAGAAAATAATAACTTGAGAAGTAGAAAATAATAACCCGAGAAGAAGAAAATAATAACTTGAGAAGAAGAAAGCTTGCTATTTTTTAAACGTTTGTCGCTCCATAGTTCATATCATGCGATAATATCTACAAACGTTCTAAAAAACTAATTAAGAATTTTTGGGCATTTTTCCATTTTTTTAGTGTTAAAGATAACTAATTTTCAGACATGGAACAAACTTCAAACATTTGTATGTGTATAATACATCAGAAATTGCTAAGCGCTACGTTTCGCAATGGGGCAGAATTGCTTCAAAACTGGATATTTGATGAAAATAAAAAAAGCGTTATGAAATTTTTTTTAGTGGTATGTATAAAAAAATTTTTGGTCCATTTTATCCACGTGTTATTTTTTAGGATAGGATTGACCTTTAACCCTGCATAACCCATAATCTAGCTCAATTCCTTTGAGTTGTTAGTACTTCTTTGTTTTTTAGGGTTAAAGCTGAAGTTTTAATAAAAGTTCCCAATTTTATTCAGGGATTCTTCAATTTTAGGTTAGCAGCTATCTTTTGTTAATGAAAAAATAATTTTAAAGTCCTTAAAATATATATTAAAAGGTATTTAAAGAAAGGGCGTTTAAAATATTTTATTTTTATTTAATTTTTTCAAACAATACACTTTTTGTTTATGTCCTCACTTAAATACAGCTTCAATTTTTTTTTTATAAAATTGCTGATGATTTTAGATTGAAATTTTTTTTTGCAATTATTGGGCCCTTTTATGTGTATTAGTGGAGATATATTAATTACATCAGTAGATACAAGGTGACGCAACCAGGTCATGAGCAAATGAACTAACGACGTTCTTTTTTTTTGGTGTGAGATTTGTTTTTAGCAAATTTAAATGAATAAAACTAATCGAGTTTTTGAATAGTCTTTTTTTTAGTGACTTTTTATATTAAATTTGAATTACTGCAATTTATTTTAGTGAATCGATTAAATATTATTTATTCATGCAAGCTTTTGGTTTTCTTCTTTTTTCTATTATTCTTTAATCAAAATTACTCGAAAATACATTAAAAACGTCTTACAATTGTAAATAAATGTTTAAAAATCTATGGAGTAATTTTTCCTAAGTCTAACAAGTGCCCTCAATATAATTATAGACTTAAAAATCCAAAACAAAAAAAAATTGCTTCTGTTCATTTTTAAGGCTATTGCCCCACTGTGCATCGTTCGTTAATAGTTTTTGCAGCAATTTGATTGTAAATCCATTGCTTAATGGTCAATATTTAAATTTGTTGGATTATTTAATAATGAATATTTAATACTTTATTTCATAATTTTGGTCCTCTACAAATTAAAACTTTAGTCGCCGCAAATGTTTTGAATTTGGAGAGTATGAACACTGCACTAAAACCTCGTATTCAGCAAATATTAGTACAATATTTTTAAAAAAGTTACTATAAAAAGTACGCAAACACTAATCTAGTAAAAGAAAAAGAAAAAATGTTGAAAAGCATTAATTAGTGACAATGACAAACCTGCAAACCTTGGGTACTAGGTGCATCATGGTTGCAAAGGCAACTTTGGGTGCATTTGATGCTGTTAACTCTGAATGAGCTTTTAAAACCTCATTACTATCTTCAAACCTGTAAAACCTGATCATTCTTAACACAAAAAATTACTGTTAATAAAACTGAAAAGAGTTTTTTTAAAAACAAATTTAAGGTCTGTTAACTTTACAAACTATACTATTAGATTTTACTTCACATTAATTAGCAGTATCTTGTTTAATTCTAATGCCATAGAGATGAAATATTAAAAAATGTATTTTCTGGTATTTGAAAAAAAAACCAAATAATTTCTTGCATATACATTTTTAAATGTATTTAATTTTAATTGTATTTGCATATTTGTACATGCATTTAATTTACAAGGACATACTTTAATTTTCCCAGAGAAATTTTTAACTCACAAAGAGTCGCATTTAATTTCTACTATATTTATTCGCTCCGCAGAACGGTTTTTTAAAACACTAATTTTGATTTAAAATATTCAGAGGTGGCGCAGTGGTTAAAGATATGCCTCAAAATCAAGAGATTTGAGGTTCGATAGCAGCCTGACCAGATAATCAACTTTGGTTTAAGGAACAAGGCGTGAACTACCAGATTAAATGGTCTCCCGTGGAAGTTTAAGACTGTTAGGTCTTCTTGGAGCACCATAGTATCTACTACTACTAAAAAGAATTATGATTATGAGATGCACTGTGATAATTTCCTGATGAAAAACTAAGGATAATTTGTTAACTACAATCTAGTTTATAGTTAGGGTAGATTAGGAAAATATGAGTACCTTAAGCGAAAATTGGAATATTTTCAAAAATAATTATGCTGGATCCAATATTATTGCAAATAAACAATTTTTAGGGATCCCTACTCATGATCTACATAGAAATTTGGGCACCTGAAATTTTTTCTTAAAAGTACAGAGGTTTTAAAAAAGTGGCAAAAGAGCTCATATTACCGAGACCACTTGGTACCGAGACCACTTGGTAATATGACCACTTGGTAATATGAGCACTTTAAATTAGCTCAAAAAAATAACATTAAGTAAAAAAAAACCAACGTGACAACTCGAACTAATTTTTGGAATATAATGATACGTTATTAACAAAACGTAACATTAAAAGATCAAATTTTAAACCACTTTTTGTTGAAACAATACTACTATGTTTTCCGCAAGAAAAAAAAAAAAAAATTTGTTCGTTATTTTTTCAATTTTAATAACTCAACCTTTGAACGAGTAAAATTCAAATTTTTTGAATTGTAATTACAGAAAAATATTTAGTATTGTTAAAATTTTGAAGTATTTGAACATGTTTTGTTTTTATCCAAAAAGCGATTAAAACCACTGCTATTTTAAGACTTTAAACTAGGTAATTTCAATGAAAAACACTGGGTAATTTGAGCATGCTCATATGACACAATGGTCATATTTGACATATTGGTCATTGAGCATGCTCATATGACACAATGACAAAATGGCATCTTTAAATAAAGTCAAAACTAAATGTTTCTATACATTGTTTTTCAAACAAAAAATGGATGGGATTTTTTGCTAACATATTTTTCTTTATAAAAAAATTTATTTCTTTATTTTAGTACTAAAATTTCGCGCCACAGATTTATTCAAGCGTGATGATATTTTTTTAACAAAACAAAAAAATTTACAGCATTTTAATTAGACGATAGCCGCTAATTACTGCATATAGATTTACGCTAATTGTACTGATTATAGTTATCACCAAAAAAAGTCGATTCAAAAAATACAAAGCAACTTTAACTTCACTGCTTTCATCTAAGAAATCTTTAAGAATGCTTATATTACCTTAATCTACACTATATACCTACATAACTACCCTAATATAACTTTTTAAAGTGATACCAGACAATATCATTAGAATTTCACATATAACGAATAATATTTTTTTTCTAAGAAAATACATTAACATATGCAAAAAATTCACATATGACAAATAATACTTTCCTTCAAAGCTTATATATATAAATAGATGAAAAAAAACTGAGACACAAAAACAAGTTTACACGTAAAAGAGGAAAGTTAGAAAATGAATATGGAAAAAAAGTACAATTTAAAATATAAAACGCGAGGTATGATGTAAATCAAGTAACAAACAAGGTCACACAAAATAGAAAAAACTTGATATATATCGCAATATAACTTGATATATATCGCAAAATAATAAATGAATTGATCAATTTTATGATTTGTGTGCAAATATTTGTATTATTATAGACGTTAACATTTTCTTCATTTAAAATCTGTTATTTGTAGAATGATGAACAATTACTTGACCTTAAAAGTTCTTATTTGAAACACGATACTTATACCTGAAATTACAGATTATGTTTCTGTTTTTTATATGTATATTTTATGTATATGTATATATTTATATGTATATTATATTTATAGATAGAATTTAGAAAATCTGTGTTGCTAAACTGCCCTGTAAACTAAAAAGTAAACTTTAAGAGGACAAAACTGAAATCTTAGAGCTTTAATTGATAAAATATGAAATATGGTTTGCTATTATTAAAACTAGAACTGTTGTTGTATGTGCAACTTAAAAATAATTTTAAATCTGAACATTTCAATATCAAATGTCACAGAGTTCATATAACGAATAGCTGACAAGCGTCTTGTTGTCTCCATCAATATAGTTAAAAGTAGCTGTGCCGCCAAGACGGCGGTTCAAAATAATAATTTATGAAATCCTAATCAAACAAACTTTTAAAAATAACATTGTTGAAGTTTATCTAATACAAAGCGTTGTATATCAAATATTCAAAATATAATATTTTTTTATACTACTCTATTTTTCGAAACAATTTATATGTATGTTTAATAAAAAAGAAAATCTTATCAAAAATTTCTTAATAGTCTGCAAATTTCAGGATTGTTGCCAACTACCACAAAAAACTTTTGGGCTGTGAATTTAAAATTGAAAGTTTTGCTCAACAACCAACAATTTTTTTGCCTGTTCAAAAAATATTCTAAGTGAATTTTCTAGGCTTTAAGTGAATTCTGGAACGCAATATAAAAAAATATGACAAAATATTGTGCTTTTAGATAAAGATCTGGCTGTATCTTTTATATTTAAGATAGATAACTCTAAAATACAGATCAAACTTCAAACTTGAGTATGTTTTGCTAGTATCAAATGAAAATGCTTTGCAAAAAAATGTAGCGAATGCAATGATGAATTGAGAAAAGATTGCATGTGATTGGTTTACCATCCTTTTTTATATACGAACTCAGAGCTTTTAAACAAAATAGTTACCAATGTGTCTGTTTTACGAAATATTGTGCCTTTTATGTCAGCGTTTCTTTGCAAAATTACAAAGATAATTTCAAAACTAATGACCTACAAGACTATATTTAGTTAGGTAACGGAAAGTGGTCATATGTATAAAATTAAATAGTTTTAAACTTATATCGTAAAATAAATATTAAACGTTGTTGTTTATAAAATCACTTATTTACTTTGTACAGTCACTCGTTTACATTTTGAAACACTAAACATGGTGAATGAGAAAAGAATAGCCATGTTGTTTTTCCTACCACACGATAAGCATAACCTACAGGTAGTAAACAGCAACAAATTTAGAAACTTAAAAAAAGTTGAGGAAAATCATCAGCATATGAATCATTTGCAGATTGTGGAAATAAATGAGACTCAATTATTTACTATATTAAAAAAGTTAATGAGAAAAAAGAAAACACAAGACAAGTGCAGAACATGTTTATTCTTGTCTTGCATTTTGGTAAGCATATTTGGAAAGTCTGACTGAAAAAAACTGCTTCTTTCAGTTTCAAGTTTGCAAGTAACGGTCTCACAAAAAATGTGATTCACATGCTCTCAAAACTATATTTGTATTAATTGCAAAATGGGCGTTAAATATAAACAGTTATTAATCAGTAATTATTTCATATTTTTTCTGTCCGTGAAGAACTTATTAATACTTTGTTTATCTATGTCTTTTAAAAAATTTGTTTAAAAAGTTGTTTAGTTTAAACCTTATTCATTCTGGATCACGCCTTCAAGACGCAAAATAAATTTAAACCCCATTTATTTTTCTCACGCCTAACCGCGTGTGCTAAAACTTAACCTCGTGTGCTGAATTTTCTTACTCTATTATATCGCACCATTTCCACATTAACGCGCGGCTGAAAAAGTCTCACAGTGTTCTTATCGCGGTCTTGTCAAGGGCACTCTCCATCTTGAATTTTGAAAATTTCACACTGCAGCAATTTTATTGATTATAACTAAATTTTACAACTTATTGAACATATTTTTTTATTATTTTTTTTTATTAGATTTTATTCTGATGCTTATGTTCAAAAATAATAGAAAAAACTAAATAATAAAAAATACACAGAAAATTATTATCAAGTTAGATTTATATAGATTTTATAAGATTTAATTATTATTATTATTAAATATGTATTAAGAAAATACGAGCAAAGCAATGTGTATTTCTGCAGTGTGTGGTGTATGCTATAACTGATTTCTCAACTTTGTTGAGAATTCTATTATTGCATATACAACTCTAAAACATAATTAGAATTTATGATTAGAGTAACTATTTTGTAGAATGATAGTGAATCAGTTATACAAAATTAAATAAATCTTGCATGTATATGAAAAAGACGTTTAGTTTTAAAATTTGCTTTTATAAATTAGATTTTGAAGTTTAATCCAATCACGAAACTGACATTGAAGACAATGAGTATGTTGAGTACGAGAGACTAAATAGAAATCCTAAGCGATTACTGACCTGCTACAAAAAGGTTAATTCTATAAATAGTGCACTTGATGCCAACTGTGCAGTAATACCCATCCCTAAAAAATAAACTATAAAATCCATAACAAGTACCGGTATTAAAAAAAATCTTGCTTTAAAAAGATTTTTTACAAACCAACCTCCCCCAAACAAACAGGTCGGCAGAGGGCATTGGATGTTGTATTTGGTAAAATTGGATCAATAAGATTTTTTAAAAATGCTAATTACTTGTAAATGCAATAAAAATTACCAATGAAATGATAAATAATATGACTGTGATACAAGCAGTAAATTCAGTAAAGTATTTTTGTCAAAAAACCATTTGTAAAAAAAACAATGCCTATTAAAATAGAAAGCATTATACAAAGTTAAATAACTTATCTGGATCCAACTTTTTTTTCGGACCTTTTTGGTCCAACAATATTCAGTGCCGCAATAAGCCGTGAGCCCTTTCTTTTCAAATGGTAAATCTTTGCTTTGACGAAGAATGTACTCGTCAGTATGTTAGATTTTCTCAATTTAGTCGACTGCTTGTAATGTTCAATTAACGTTGCATGCAAATTTTGAAACCTGTGATTTTTTGTGAGACCCTTTACCCAATAAGAACACAAGCGTCTTTCATGAAATAGAACCTAAATAAAACAGCAAAGTGAAGAATTTTTAATTTATGTCAACAACCTTCCGAAAATCTTAACAAAATTAGATTGCATAATTTTTGTAGATGATACCAATCAATTCTATTCTTTTAGCTAATTAGTGATTTTGAACGTAACACAAAATTAAAGTTAACAAATTCAAATTAAACTCAAACAAAACTAAATGTTTGTGAAAAAGTGAGGGCGTATTAAAACCCAATAATAATGTGTGAATAGCTTAACATACTTCAATTCAACGCTAATCAATATGAAACTAAAACTCTACTTTTTTTCTATAAATGTTTACGTGATTATATATACCATATATTATTTTCCCAGAGACTAGGTACTATCTAGTTTTTTAATTATCACTTTACAAAACTGGCTAATTGCTCTTTTAGCTAAGGTAATCTCTAATAAATGACGCTTAGAGACGTTTAAATTACAAAATTATTTTTAACATTAAAGTATTATTTACATTAACGACCTCGTGAACATATTCTTCCCTTTCGACCAAATTGTCAATATCTTTTGGTTCATTTGGTTTGAGAAGGCACACATACTAACCCATCGTTTCCAGGGTAAACCTCCGACCAAGTGGGCAATTGCCTCTTGAAATATTTTAGGATATTAATAATACCTGATACCCTATTGGGAATAGGTTTTAGTATCCATTAGGCTCTGCTATTTTTTTTGTGGTCGAAGCATGGGTATTTTTCATCCAACGATGCCAAAAATGCTTTAATAGTTCTTAACCTCAATACCACCTTCTTCTCTGGTTGAATGAAGCGGTACCCACTGCATCCGAGGTAAAACTACCACTTAATTGTCCAAAAAAAAAACAATTGAGTGTAAAAGGCGTGCAATCTTTGGAATCACTCAATTTGGTAAGTTAAAATGCTATTTAATACCAGCATGGCTTGTTGCCTCGTTTATTTTTTCTTTTTGCAGTTCGTGAATTTGCTCTTAGTTTGCTAATACAAAGTTGCGTTATCCGATATCATATCTTTCGGTGTTTTTTTTCGATTGCTCATCCTAAAAAATGCATTTAGAAATGAGTCAGCATTCAACCAATTGTGGATAATAGTGATCTTATCTGCGTCCACTCCACCATAAGTTACTATTTTATAAATTGTTTATTTTTACCCTCTCTAGATTACTAGTCCGCAGGCTTTTTTCCTATTGGTACGTAATACCGTTGTTTTGGATTTGAATGAGACTGAATTTCTTAAACTCTTTTTGTAACAGTCCAGGAATATGTATTTACGCTATCTGACCAAAATATAATATTCTCCATTTTTATTGTGCAAAGCAAAGCCTCTATGACGGAAAGCGCAAGTTTCAATTCTAACTCCGCGCTCATTAACTCTTGGAATCATTTATCTTTAAATCTTGGATGCATTAAATTTTGGAATGCTAAGCAAGTTTAATGGAGCGACACAAGTTTTCGACAAAAAAAAAAAAGAATTTAACATTCCACCTTTCACTTTTTTAACCTCAACTTTTTCTCAAAATGGATTTTAAACTGGTCCAATAGCATTTTGAGAAGCGTCGACAAATATGTAAAGAATTGAATAGATAATGTTTTAAAAATGTAAAAAACATCTTAATACATGTTTTTCGCATTGGTGTATGTTTTTAAGATTCGCTTAACCAGATATCTTATTTCATTCCAAGTTTCTCCTTTCCATAGTTCTTGAAACATTATATTTTCTCGGATAACAAAAAGAAACAAAAACTCGAGTCGATAAAAGAGTTTTTAGACATTTTAACATCTTTTACTCGTTACTGGTTCGGGTCGTAAAGTGAAGTTAAATGTAAACATATCTTTGCCTGCTTCCCAAAATACGCCCAATGTTTAAACTATGGCCTAATTTTCAATGTTTATATTTATTTTTGCTGCCTTGGTTCTAAAAAAGTGTACTCTATTACTTGCAGTAGCGGCAAAAACAATTCTGACTTTAGCAGTCTCCTTTCATAATTTTACGACACTGAAGTGTAGAAGAATCCATTAATTTTTGTATTCATTTGTAATTGTATTTGATATAACTTTTTTTAAATAATTCCATACTGTTTCTTTGTAAATTTTTGCCACATCCGGTGTTCTTTTAAGTCGTTTATTCGTACTTGTAATTTTACATACTGCCATTTAATTGTTGTTCGGTAACAACTTTGGATCTTCATTCCAAAGAATATCAATTTGATATTGCTAATCCACATAGCTTATTGAGTTTTGAGCTTGATTTAGAGCCATTTTGTCTGCAATAAGCCATAAAGCCTGCAATGATTAAATTTTGCCGAGGCAGTTTTGCGTGGTTTCATTCCCATTGCCAAGGCTAGATATCAGCATTTTAATAACTAAAATATTTTTAATCGAATATAATTCTATAGTATTTTTATACTGAATATAATAGAAAAAAAAAAAAGCGCCACGAGTATACTCGTACTTTAGCACTGGAGAAGAAATTTTTTTCTCCAGTGTCGAAGTACGAGTATACTCGTAGTGCCAATTATTTGTCAGTTATATGAGTATAAATCATTGCGTTGACTAGTAATGTAGCTTATTTGATTCATCAATATGAAGAACAAGAAACCGTTAGATTTTTTTGGCTATTTCTTACAGAAGAGCTTATAAATACTCAGTTGAAACTAATCGCTACGCAGCTCAAGATATAAGTAAGGAGCGTCCGCTCAGAAGAAACTCACGTTTTAAAGATTGGAAACCAATAAATTCAGAAGATATGCAGCAGTTCCTTGAAACTCTTCTTTGTATGAGATGTGTCAAACTGCCATCTTTACAACACTATTGGTCTAAGAACAGTCTCTATAAATTTCCATTATTTTCTCTCAATGAACCAATGAAGCTTCGGAAGGGAGGTCTTGTATTCAGGCAGTATGTGATAAATAAAAGACATAAGTATTGTATCAAGTTTTATGAGCTTTGCGAATCGGATGGTATTGCACTAAAAGTAAAAATCTACTTCCATCAGGTTACTCTTGATAAACATTTGTTGAGTAAAACGGGAGCTAATGTTTTAAATTTCTGGGAAACGGTTATCACCTGTACACCGATAATTTTTACAATTCTTTTAAATTAATAAAACACATGATAAATCAAAAAGCACACATTTGTGGTAAGTTAAGAATTGACCAAAAGTCAAACGAATGTAACAGGAAACAGGAAGACGTTATAAGCAGAAGAAGAGTGTAGTGGTTGACAAAAGAGACAGATTACTAATAATTAGCAACTTACATTCGTTGTAAATGATTGAAGTGAAGAACAGAAGAGGAGAAAAGAAAATGAAATCCAAGATTACAATCAATGTATTTCAGGAGAAAATAGGGCGGATGAAATTGAATCATATTATGATTGCCTAAGAAAGACAATTAGATGGTACAAAAAAGTAGCTCTTCATCTCTTTGATATTTTTGTGTTTAATGCTTACTGTCTAAGCAACAAATATGGAGCAGATAATAAAATTTCTTTGCCAAAGTTTGAGAATTAGTTGTTACGGATTTATTGGGTGAACGTTTAAAAGAAATAGTTCCTTGAATCACTAATAATAGCTTTCACTACTTGTATTTAATACCACCAAATGAAAAGAAAAAAAACTCCCAACAAAACCATGTCGAGTCGGCTCTAAAATAAAACGTGAAGAAAGGTATTAATGTTTGTGAAAATAGACCTCCGTTATGTATAAGCCAATATGTCAGAATGTATTATTCAAATGAATAGGTTTACATTTTAATTTTCATGAAATAAAATAAAACAATATAAATACTTTTATCTTAAAATTGCAATCGTCTTTATTGCACCAAAGTGGATGTTTTATTCTCTTGGTGTTTAAACTGTATATTAACTTCATAATGAGTTATTTTACTGTGTACCTGGTACTGTGTTCTTTCTGTTTAAGAAATTGACAACTAATTATTCAAAAGTTATTTCACTTTTAAAAGGAACTTTTCTTACGCTAAAATGAATCTTTAAACATACAAAAAACGTTAATCAAATTTTTAATTATAATAATATTCTCTAAAAACCAAAAAATAGATAACAAATCTCAAAAACATCTAAAACTAACTCTTATATAATATTTTATATAAAGTGCTCCACACTAAAAAACAGAGATATTTTTGTAATAACTTATGCCCAAATTCTTTTAATTATAATTGGTATGATTTTGACAGAGAAAGTTTCATGTAACCTCCACAGGGTTTTGTCTTAGACCATATAGAAAGCTTTATTGTCCATCCAATCCATGTTTTGTTGCTACAATCTTGTAAGCTTGTATCATACCGCTGTATGATACAATGCTTGATTGTATCATACAGGGGTATGATACAATCAAGCAGTGCATCATTATGTAATTCAAAAACATGGATTAGAAAGACAAAATCAACTTGGAATTATCAAAATTGTTTTTTTTGAGAAGCACTTAATAAGTTTAATTAAAAATTCATCTTATTATTTAATTATTAGTGGGGGAAAAGCAAAAAATTAAAAATTCATCTTATTATTTAATTATTAGAGGGGGATAAGCAAAAAATTAAAAACTCATCTTATTATTTAATTATTAGAGGGGGATAAGCAAAAAACCATGGAGCTACCTTGGCCGCAGCATAGAGATTTTACAATGTGCTTTTTATAAAATACGTACCTGTTATAAAGTTAATATTGTTAATTGTTTTAAAATTTTATACTGTTATAAAGTTAATATTGTTAATTGTTTTAAAAAATTATTTATGTCCGACTTGAATCATTTATTATAAAACTAAATGGGAACCAAAAAATCCAAAACATGTTTCAAAAGAAAGAACTTAACTTTTCAGTCATTACTACCTAAGAGTTTCTAAAATCAGCAACAGTAAAGATAATGAATATATATATATATATATATATATATATATATAATATATATATATATATATATATATATATATATATATATATATATATATATATATATATACATATATGTGTGTGTGTGTGTGTATATATATATATATATATATATATATATATATATATATATATATATATATATATATATATATATATATATATATATATATACTATTTTCTTTATGATAATGATATTGTCATTTGCATCATAACCAAAGATTTCCAAAATTTATTTGACTTACTTTCAAGTCATGTTTTGAGAAATGATATTGTTTTAATTGATAACATCATTCTTAAAAAGTTTAGTTCAATTAGAGTTTATCTAGTTAGCCGATTTGGCTTATAAGATTAACGTTATCGCATGGTTATCAGTTATTGTAATTTTTTCACAAAAAACTCGCTTCATGATCTTTAGTTCAATTTAATCCATATAAGAATATATTTGATCTGTATTTAAAGAATCCGTAATGTACCAGTGCTTGCAAGCCATCAGTGAAACATAGCGTTTACTTCTGTGGTAATTCGTAAGTTACTATACTACCCATTGTAATTGTTGCAAAGCAGCGAGAAACATATATATATGTATATATATATATATATATATATATATATATATATTTATATATATATATATATACATATATATTTATTTATATATATATATATATAAATATATATATATATATATATATATATATATATATATATATATATATATATATATGTATATATATATATATATATATATATATATATATATATATATATATATATATATATATATATATATATATATATATATATATATATTACCAACTGATGACTAAAAAATGAGACAAATTTAAAATTGTTATTACAGCCATAGTTACATAGCTATCAAATTTAATTTAAAATAAATTTATAAACTACTATATGATGTTTAAAAAAATATATTTATTGGTTTTCAATAACATCATTAAAAGCAATTCGACCTAGAAGAACTGAAGTCATTGAAGCATAACGTTTTGCCATTTCCGGATCCATTTTGTGAAGACAATTCACAATACGCCGTTTAGTTGAGGAATGCTTGTTGCTTGCAAATTGTCCTCGTAGACTAAGCGTTTCAACTGACCCCAAAAGTCCTCAATTGGTCGAGCTTCTGGTACATTGGGTAAACTTTTTACCTTTGGCAGGTATTTGATGTTATTGGCATCGAGAAAAGAAACCACTTCATTTGCATAGTGCGAGCTAGCTAAATCTGGCCAGAACAAGTACTCTTCATTTTTTAAATGTTCATCAATGAAGAATATTGAACGCTTGCGGAGACATCCGATGTATGCTTGTTTGTTGATTGCCAAGGCCACTTTCAAAAGACATTGGTTTTGAAGTCCCCTCGAGCGATATAATCAAAGAGACTAACACCTTTTCCTCGTACTTCTTCTTTCTTTTTATTTGACGTCGCTAGTTGTAGATGACACGTCGCTAGAATAGAAGCCAGCGTTGCGAGCCAATGTTGTATTCGCATATGCGAAATATGATTCGTTATCCAAGACAAAATCAAAATTCCTAAAATTGCGATATATATGCCGACACAAAGGTTTGATTCGAGCTAGTTGGCTTTCGCTTCGATGTGGAATATTTTTCTTCTTGAGATATCTAATATTCGTCTTGTTTTTAAGAATTTTAGATATATACGATTGGTCACAATCAAACCTTCGAGCTACTTGACGTTGTGAAACACCGTGATGATGATCTAATGGTCAATTGGTCTATGTACTTTTTGTCCATTTTTTTCGCCTTTGGACCGCTTCCTTTTTTTCGTTGATAGCCTAAACTATTGTCTACACATTCTAGAGCACGATATATGGTAGCTTTTAATGCTCCTTCATCTAGAAAGTGTTTTACTGTGAAGATTTTTGGCTTTTCCAGATGCGATTTTCTAAATTGGAAAATGCGTTTTCTTAAGTCTTCTTGTAAACTTGTTTTATACGGAGCCATTTTAGTTAATATTTTAAAACTGTAATATAATTTTAATGAAATATTAAATTCCCTATAAATATACTAATTTATTTCAATTGCATGATTATGAATAGCATACATAAATTGATTTAAATTTTGTCTCATTTTTTAGTCATCAGGTGTTATAATACAATTCTTGAAGTCTGATATATCCATTCAAAAACTACTGACAATAAAATGCATCTTTATTATCTTAGAACTAAATCTATAAACTTTAATATATATATATATATATATATATATATATATATATATATATATATATATATATACATATATTAATAAAAATCACAATATTTTTTATTCTTGACATGTTTCGTAGTCTTACTACATTTTCAAAAGATTTAATTTACAATTAAAACTCTGGTAAATAAATTTAAAAACTGAAGACAATACAGAGAAAAATTAACGTACAAATAAACTTGTTACAAACCAATTAAAAATTATATTACAAATTATGAGAAAATAATAATAATAATATAGTAATTTAGATAGATACATTTATAATATAATGAGATGTTTGTTTATTTAAAGAAGGATTTTCCCATTTAATATGAAGTGCTTCTTTTATTTTTAATTTGTTAATGGTAGAGGCAGTATCTGAAATCTGAAAGCAATTATAATTAGTTAGTGTTTTACAATAAATGGATTAACTGTGATTAATTTCAACTGTGCAGATTTTACGAAAATTGGAAAAGCTTTTTATCAAAAGTAACAAAGCCCGTTTGGACATAAACTTACTTAAAAACTGCAAGCTATTTAAAGTATACCCAAAGTATTTAGGATTTAACATACCTCATGAAAACCACAATGATATAATGTCGATAAAAAGAAGGTTACAACTTTAAAATGGGTTATACAAAATAGAGTGCTCAATGCTCTTAAAAAAACAGAGAAGTAATAAATTGTTAAAAAATCACTTAACAAAAATTTTTTATTTAACACTGTGTTACATAAATAAAGTCTCATCACAAATAAATGATCAAATTACAAAAACTATAATAAATACAAAAAAGAAATGCTGAATAAAAAACGAATAGAAAATTGTAATAGTCCAATGAGTGGAAATTGTTTATCAAAAAACATGGTAAATAAATGTGTTGTTTCCTCTAAGAAAGTACCTGATACATTGGCTTAACAATACATTGGCTTAACAGTGGGTAAATGAAAAAAAGTTTTAGCAATCATAAGCAATCCTTTAAAAATACAAAGTATTCAAAAGACACCATGCTGTCAAAGTACAAATGGGATTTAAAAGAAATAAGTATTGATGATTTTATACTGAAATGGTCCATTCTTAAAACGGCACATGCACATAACAATATTTCCAAAAAATCCATACTATGCCTTATAGAAAAAATTAAAACAGTTACATGCGAACCAAGAATGTTTATTAAACAAAAAATTGAAATTGGTTTTTTAATGCAGGCACAAAAACAAGTTTCTCCTAAAAACTGTAAAAATAAGCGAGCTCAAAAAATAATACGTTAATAACCCTCTTTAAAAAATATTTTTTCAAAAAAGCAGAAGTAACCAATTCTGAAGAACTTTTTGTACAGTAATATCAGCATATTCCACAAACATGTAAAAGTTTGCAGTAGTGATGACATTTATGACTTCCTGTAACTAAGTTTTTTGGTATAAATTGAAGTTATATTAATTTGATCATTTATTTCTGATGAGTCCTAATTGATAAAGCACAGTGTTAAATAAAAAATTTTTCTTAAGTGATTTTCTACCAATTTATATATATATATATATAAATTTATTAATATTATATATATATATATATATATATATATATATATATATATATATATATATATATATATATATATATATATATATATATATATATATATATATATATAAATATACTCATATATATAATTATATATACATATATATATATATATATATACATAAATATATATATGTATATATATATATATAAGTATATATATATATATATATATATATATATATATATATATATATATATATATATATATATATATATATATATATATATATCGATAGGTTAGTTCTAAAATATTTTATGTCCGTTTAAGACAGTTGTGAGAAAAACAAATTTAAAAGTTTAAACTTGTATACAAATTTAAATATTTAAAAACATACATATAATTGAATAACTTAAAATGGATATCTTCTCCGCTCCCAATGATTTGGTAGACGGTAGAGGGTGCAGATATCAATATTTCAACATTCATAACTAAATATAGTTAAATTTAGACATACAGTGTTTCAGAATTACCCCATTGATATATATATATATATATATATATGTATATATATATATATATATATATATATATATATATATATATATATATATATATATATATATATATATATATGTATATATATATATATATATATATATATATATATATATATATACATATATATATATATAGATGCAAAAAAACATGTTTTTTTGCTATTATTTAGTTTTGTTTGAGTATTTTAGATTCTATATTAGATTATATTAAAATTAATTTATTAAAGCATAAGATTTTTTTTATTGCTAAAAAGGTTAACAAACTATTTGTTCTTTTCAAAATTTGAATTCAAAAAATGATAAGAAATAATTCTATTTTTAGTTTTTTTAATCTAAAACAACATTCTTGGTCAAGTGACTCAAATTCTTGTTCAGGTGACTCTTCATCCGAAACATTTATTGATTCATGAGATTTATCTGAAATATTTATTAGTTCTTTAGGCAGAATTGGTTAATGTGTTGCACAGATATCAATTGCTTTAAGTTTGAAATTTTGCGATACAAACACTAGTTTTGCTGCTCTTTCATTTGTTAATCTGTTTCTTTTGGCACTGTGAATATTTGCATAACTGCTAAAACTTCTTTCGCAAGCAGCACTTGTAGCAGAAGGCTGAAGAAATGAAATTGGGACATGACTGTGTCATCATTTAAAAATTTGTGTTTGACTTCAACTGGACATTTTCTACATTTCTTAATATGCAAGGCCATTCGTATTTCACTTTTCGACATAACATCATTGCAAAAAGAACATTAAACTCTTTCTGCTTTGCTCACCTGGCTTGCTGGCTTAAATAAAATGCTCACAGATGTTTTCTTTCTACCCCCAGTGAGGAAACAGACTACTCCATTATTACTACTCATTAGTATGTTCTATTCAAACAACTAAATGATGTGACTATTTTGATTAGAAAACTGTTTAATTAATGCTTACAATACCTTATAATGGGTATAAAATAATTTCATAATTCAGTAACAGTATTAAAAAAACTACTAATAATAATTGTATCACTGAAAATTAACTTTACCAAAAATTATGATAAACTGGTACATTAAGTATTTTTAAAACAACAATATATCATCATTAATAATCTTATGTTTCAAAACTATTAACATAAAGGTATAAAATTAAAAAATAAAAATACTACAACACCCTTATGCAATATTATTTATAACATGATTGAAAATACTATTTCCGCTTTCTGAAATTAAATGTTGACAAATATAATTTATTTGCAATTGCAGAAATAAAACTAAAAAACAAAAAGCATAAAATAAAATAGCAAAGTTAAAAAAAAAAATTAAAATTATGCAAAACTTATACAATACATATAAATTCTGCATTGCAGTGTTACTTCATTTATAAATTAAAAACTTCATTTATAAATTATAAAGTTCTCATTCATTCTACAAATTACAATAATTAGTTTTCATTCATTATTTTGAAAAATTTGTTTTTATCGTTAAGGTAAAATAGTTTTGAACTCAAAAAACATATCTTCAGAAAAAAACAAACAAAAAAAGTTTTACTTATAATGTCTTTGTATTTTATAAAAAAAATGTTTCTTTAAACAATTTTTTTAATTTTATTTTAGCTTAATATAAGTAAGTTATTGCAGAAAAATTATTAAAGTTATTTGATGAACATTTGAAGAACTTGTAAAACAAGACAGATAAATGGTATGTTAAAAAGGAGAATGACAAAGTCTTCTAATAAATATCTCCTAAAAACACACTGATGAAGTGATATTTATTTAAATGTTAAAGTTCAAGGTGTTAAAGTAGTTATTTAAAAAAATACACACAAAAATATATATATATATATATATATATAACCAAAAATTCTTTTAAGCACCAAAAGTTTCTTGTTTATGAATATATATATATATATATATATATATATATATATATATATATATATATATATATATATATATATATATATATATATATATATATATATATATATATATATGTATATATATATATATATATATATATATATATATATATTTATATATATATGTATATATATATATATATATATATTTATATATATATATATATATATATATATATATATATATATATATATATATATATATATATATATATATATATATATTTTTTTTTTTTTTTTGGTAAAGCTTTTGACAAAGTTCCAAATCAACGAATGCTTTACAAATTAAAAATGTACGGAAACGAAGGCAATCTTCTCAATTGGATAAAAGCATTTCTACTCAACAGGTCTCAACGAGTCATCCTTGGCGACACTCAATCGAAATGGTTACCTGTGACAAGTGGAGTTCCGCAAGGATCAGTCTTGGGTCCAATTTTATTTGTCATTTTCATCAATGATCTGCCGGATGTAATAAGCAAAGAAAACATTTGTAAGATCTAAGCTGATGACACTAAAATTCAAAGCATTATCAACTCATTTACTACTCAACTTCAACTCCAATCAGATATTATCCAAATTGTCTAGTGGACTAAATCTTGGCTCATGGAACTAAATGCAAAGAAATGGAAGGTCATGCACTTTGGACAAAAAAATTAACTCCTTTCAAGTACTCAATGGAGAAAATAGGCCCTTGTCAAGGAAGCAACCACCTCTGAGCGTGACTTGGGAATTCAAATTACCAATGATCTTAAAGTAGAAACCCAATCCTTCATTGCCTCATGTAAACCAAATCAAATGCTAGGCATCCTAAAACAAACTTTCCAATCTCGTTATGCTTCTTTATGGAGCCAACTCTATTCCACCTACATCCGTCCTTTACTTAAGTTTGCAATTCCAGCTTGGAACCCTCATTTGGTGAAGGATGAACAAACTATTGAATCAATACAGCGCATAGCCACAAAAATACCAGACAAACTAAAAAGGTTAGACTACAAGTCCAGATGTTTACATCTTGGCCTATCTTCTAATATTGAACGTCGTAAACGAGGTGACCTCATCCAAAAATACAAAATTATTAATAACATCGACATAGTCAACTGGCACTTTCCTCTCATCACAATTCCACCAAGAACAAGATACAGAGAAAGAATTCACCGTGAAAAGTACAGCAACAATTTAGCTCGTTTCCACTTTTTTAACAACCGCATTGCCAATGCATGGAACATGTTACCAGATAAAGTAATCGGTTCTCCAACTATCAACAGTTTTACCGCGAGCCTCGATAAGCTCTAATGCTACTTCAGCTCGTTGCTATCCTTAGTGAAAGTTGCAATATGAGCTTCACAAAAACTAACTATAATCTGACAATCTATGATTTGTATTTTGTTAATTATTTTTACTTTTGTTGTAACAAATATACTACTACTACTACTACTACTACTACTACTACTACTACTACTACTACTACTACTACTACTACTACTACTACTACTACTACTACTACTACTACTACTACTACTACTACTACTACTACTACTACTACTACTACTACTACTACTACTACTACTACTACTACTACTACTACTACTACTACTACTACTACTACTACTACTACTACTACTACTACTACTACTACTACTACTACTTCTATACATATATATATATATAAACTAATTAAAACATCAGATAATGCGAATTCTAGCAATTCTAAATAATTTGTTTGAAATTTTTGCCGGATTATAGGCACCGGCATCATTAGCATATAATATAATTACTAAAATTGTGACCGTTATAACAACCAAAATTTTTTTAAATTTTGACGTCACCTTATTTTACTTAAGTATAAAAAAAAATGAAATCCAAAAAATGAAGTACAAAAATTTTTTTGACATTTGTTTTGTCCATTGTCCAAACTAGTATCACCGTACATTGGAGAACATTGATGTTTTTGTATCTCCAAGACTTCACGGACTTTTCTTTCAAACTTTTTATCCTCAACTTTAAGTGTTTCTGCCCAATCCCATTCAATATCCTCATCGCAATTTACTTTATGCAAAGCTAATTAAGACTGGTTTAACTTGCCTTTAGTCAAAAATTGTTAATGTTGTTGAACCCTTGTTCTTATTTGAAGTTTCGATTCACGGACACTTTGGAGCATTTCACTTAATTAAATAGGTTCCAGGTTGGCTGTTGCGTGGTAATTTTGATTTATTTCTAGACGTTAATAGCGTTTTTAGGTTAGCATTTGACTTAAAAACAGTTCTGTAACCAGCTTTTCTGAAAATTCTTCTAAGTCTGGAAGATATTATTGGTATCCATGGTGAAGAAACTGTAGGAAGGTTATTACAGTTTGATAGAGTTTCATTTTTGTTTGCTAAACGTTTTTTTCGAACGTGATAAAAATATCTTTTTTTGTGATAAAAATAGCATTTTTTTATCGTACCCATTTTCAGTAAACACTTGAGTTAAAAAATTTATCTCATCTTTTAAATGGTTTTCGCTGCATATTGTGTATGCTCTGTGTATATATACACAGAGCATACACAATATGCATATGGATATATATCCGTTGAAAATTGCGTTTGAAATTTTGGGATCGTGATTAACATTATATCAATCGGGTCCATTACGGCTCGAAATCTTGATGATAAAACTTCTGGCAAACCCACAACAAACGCCAAACGCACAGACTCCTCTGATAATTTAGCAAGATAGGCTAATCGTCTTAAATCAGCCAAAAACACGTCGGCTTTTTCTCCGTCACATAATTTTCGTTTTGTAAACAGTTCATATGCAGTATAAGCATCTACAGAAAACGCCGCTAATAACACACGCTCGACTTCCACAACATCGTTTTTATCTTCAGCGGTTAAAGCATCGAACACTGCATAAGCAGCTTCTCTGAGAAGAATCGGAAAAAGTAGTTCAAGCTTTAAGTACTGTACTGGTGTTGTGGTAGAGCTTTTGCTTCATAAACATTCTAATATACATACATTATATATATACATTGTGTATATATATATATATATATATATATATATATATATATATATATATATATATATATATATATATATATATATATATATATATATATATATATATATACATATATATATATGTATATATATATATATACATATGAAGAATCCACGGGGAGAAACGGCATGGTCCCATTTTGAAAATTTTGACATTTTACACTTTCCAACTTTATAAACAATATTACTATACTTTTTATTTGAATTCAAATCAAATAAACGACTGGACTATTAAAGTTTGATGGAACTAAATTCCTTTTTTTTTATTATACAAAATCTCCCCGAAAAGACAAGTTTTTATGAACTCAAATAATATTCGCAACTTACTAATAGACATAAACCAAGTTTACCGTATTTATTTTTTGAGTTATCAAGACTCATACATAAGGTTTTAAGTCTTTGTCTTTTAAAATTATCGCTGGTGATTTGGTTAATGTAAATAAAATAATAAAAATGGCGACACTTGGAATACCATTAGAAGTGCCAAAGAAATCCAAGAAAAGAAAAAGTATGGAAAGATTGCGTGAAAGTATAAAAAAAACAAAGACTAGCTTCGCATAAAACAGGACTTGAATGTAATTGTAAAATGTTAAAATGCTTCGAAATTGTTAAAGAAGAAGATAGAAAAGTTTTATTGAGATATTTTAACTCTCTATCGAGCAAGGATGCTCAAAATTCGTATCTTGCTAGCTTAAGAACTTTAAATAACGTTTTAAGAAGAAGATCACGAAACATTAACTCAAAAGGTTATAATAGCAGTTACAAATATAAAATTTTTATTACAAATCTCGAAATACTTACGAGTAAGAGTTCGTTTGTTTATGTTTGCTTTTCTGCATTTATTTCAATTTTGGGCATAAAGAAGGGAAGATTGGAGACCATTAAAAGAAGCCTTTTGACTACAGGTAAGTTTTACATTTTCATTGAATATAAAATAATTTTTTTATTGGAAGTTTTCAAATATATAAAAGTTACGTTTTTTCTCATTACAGGTCACTCTACCCAGGATAGAAGAGGTCAACACAAAAATCAATATAATAATTTTACTCCTGAACTAAAAACTAAAATATGTGATCACATTTCTTCTTTCAAAGGTCGAGAGTCCCTCTATTCTTAAAAAAAAACTAGATGACTATATCTTCCTCAAGAATTAAATATAACTAAGATGTATGATCTATTTAAAATCAAATATGCGAATAATAAATTGTCATATGAAACTTATCGCAACATATTTAACACTAGTTTTAACATTTCATTTGGGTACCCAAGGGCTGACACGTGTCCTAAATGTGATGAGTTTAAAATTAAAATTGATGCAATAAAAATTGAATTATCTTTTATTTCAGAATGTACAAAGCTTGGACAACAATTGCATAAGCTAGAACTACAGAAAGAACAGCATCACAAGGATGCAGAAACATTTTATGTTAGGAAAAGAAATGCTTGGTTTGAAGCACTAAGGGAGAACAAATTTGAGGCAATTGCTTTTGATTTCCAAAAAAATCCTAACCTACTAAATCAATCAACCAACGAATTTTACTACAAACAAAAATTAGCACTTTTTTCGTTTAATATTTATGTGCTTTCAAAAAATGAAGTTTATTTGTATTGTTATGATGAAACTATAGCTAAAAAAGGGGCTGACGAGGTAACTTCCATGTTATATGATTTTTTTATAAAACATTTAGACAAAGACATTCGATCTGTAGAGCTATTTTGTGATTCATGTGCTGGCCAAAACAAAAACTATACATAAATTCGTTTTATAGATTTTCTTATTCATGAAAAAAAAAGGTTTGACTTTATTAAAGTTACATTTTCTGAACGTGGCCATTCTTATATGGAATGTGATAAAGATTTATAATCTTGTAATATGTTTCTTATTTCAAACTTAAATTACAATAGTTTATATAATCCAGTGCTCAGTTTCTCCACATTCAGCCTTAAGTGCTTCTGATCACAGTTTGATCTCTATAAACTATTATCCATTCTTATTCATCATCTGAGTCCCCCTATCATCGTAACTCTTACAACTACCTTAAAACTAACTCTTTCCGTAATTTTCTTCGTGATGAAACTTGGGTAGATATCTTTCGTCTTACTGTCGACTAATGTGCTTCTAACATAACTTTGTGGAATCAGGCTGGCATGGAATCATTTGTTCCCTCTCGACGGTTCCAGGTCAAGCCTCTTCCTTCTTCATGATTTTCATCACATTGTGCTGCTGCAATCGCTAATCGAAACTGTTGCTTCCATATCTATCAGCAAAGCAATTCTCCAGAAAACAGACGTCTGTTAATTACTGCTAAAAGCTTTTGTAAAAAGGTTTTGTCAAACGCCAAAGCCTGCTATTCTCAGCTCACGAAATCTCGTATTTCATCACAAAAATTAGGCTCTCGTCACTTCTAGAGAATCTTTAATAGTATCAATAATAAAAGGAAATCTGTTATTCCACCTCTCTTGTACGGTTCAGACTTTTTCACCTTTTCTAATGACAGAGCTGTATTGTTTGCTAAGAACTTTTCATCAATATCATCTCTTGATTCCGCTAGTTGCGTTCTACCTGATATTGCCAACAAACAGGTTGATCCATTGATTGAAATTCGTATCACTTCAGCTCCTGTATCTAAAGTGATTTCCTGCTTAGAATCTTCTACAGCTTGTGGCCCGAACAACATACCTGTTATTGTCTTGCAGAAGGGTTCTTCGGAGAGTCGTCGTCTACACTTTTAAAACTATTCAACAAGTGCTTATCAGAGTCTTGTTTTCCAGCCTGCTTGAAAGCGGCATCTGTTATCCCTATTTTCGAAAGTTCTAGAGAGCGATCTGATTCGTCTAACTAATGTCCCATTAGTCTTCTTCCTGTGATAAGCAAGGTTTTTGAATCTCTCATCTTGAATCTAATAACTTACTTTCTGATCATTAATATGGGTATCAATCTTCTCGTTCTACAGCTAATTTGCTAACAGTAATAACCGATAGGTTTTATTGTGCATTAGATAAAAGTGGAGAGGTTAAGGCCATTGCTCTTGACATTTTGGAAGCTTTTGATAAAGATTGGCATGCTGGTCTTTTTTTTATAAGCTTTCTTTATACGGTGTATCTGGTAACATCTTTAAGATTATTGAATCCTTTCCTTTCAATCGTAGTATAAAAGTTATCCTCGATGGACAGCACTCTTTTCTTATTCTGTTACTTCAGGGGTTCCCCAAGGTTCAATCCTTGGCCCTATACTCTTTTTATTTTACATTAACAATCATCCGGATATTCTCACATCTAAGGTGGCATTGTTTGTTTATGATACTACCATTTATTCTTGTTATGATAAGAAGCCAATACTCTCTGATCGATTGGAGGGGGAATTTGAACTTAAAATGGATCTCACTTCTGCTGCAGGATGGGGATCACAGTGGCTGGTAAACTTTAACTCAGATCAAACTCAATTTTTTTCGCCAATTGTTATCGCAATAATTTAGATCTTTCTATATTTATGATCAGTAATGTACTCGTTGAGTCATCTGCTCTTCATCTTTTAGGATTAACTCTTACTTCGGATCTTACTTGGAAACCATATCTCAAATTGCAAAATTATCATCTGCTAAGGATGCATCCTTTTATAGAGCTCAACACTTTCTTACTCCGGATTCTATTCTCTATCTCTATAAATCACAAATCCGGTCTTGTATGAAATACAGTTGCTATATCTGGAGTGGATCTTCTAATGATGTCTTTCTCTTTTAAACAAGGTGCAAAAACGCATTGTTAACATAGTTGGACCTGCTCTTGCCGCCAGCCATTAACCATTATAACATCGTCTTAATGTTGCTTCTCTTTCTCTTTTCTACAAATACTATAATGGACTGATCTCTTCTTTGTTGCACAGCTAGTAGAAGTTCCTGACAATCATCCTAAATCAAAATCATCCTGATTTTGAACTTTGTTCACAAAATCTGATAGTAGTTTTTGCAGCCCTTTCAGAGCTATCGTTCACTGCTTCAAATTTACTTACAAAATTGGAAAATTCGTTGAACTGGTCAACAAAGCACCACATAGAAGCAGGACATTTTAACGAAAGTTTGTCCTCCATTCTTGTTGGATTAAGTAAACTAAAGATGAACCAAGGCGTTTTCTCCTATTAATGGAGCGAACCCTGGTGGCTCTTCTTATTTAAAGTTCAGCTCTTTTGTCGAGTTTAGCTTCTCTGAATGCTTTAAATGATCTGGAACTGGTTTGGAGAGTAATGTTTTAGCAATGTTTTTTCTCTCCACGTCAGGAAGATAACGATTTAGGAGAGTAAGTGGAACCATGGTTTCACCTAAGTACCAGGTGTGTCTTGCCATTAACATCGTTGTTCTTCCAAATGCATTTAGATCTCTTTTCGAACCAGAGTTGTGTTTCTCCACATATTCTTTGTGTTGCACCATTTGTCAACAGGCTTTTACATTCTGGAATGATGCAGCTGAGGGCAATCGGGTTCTCAGAAACCAGACAGAGTAGAAAATTGAGATAAATTCTGACATTGACTTTAGTTCATTTTTTTGCGCAGCAATTAAATCATATAGCAGCTGTGCACTTAGTATCTGAATCTTCAAATAGTAACTGGCTTTTGACATGGACCTAGCATGAGAAACACAGCCTGGAGCTCGAACTTTGAAAACAGTTTCAGAACACAGATACATCAGGGTAAGTTCCAATAACTCTCTATAATCCCCTATGGGAAATATGTCAGTGTTCAGTGCATCCGTGCAGCTGAACACTGACATATTTCCCATAGGCGAGTTGGTGCAGCGCGGGGCCCCCTGCGTTAGCCACAGCAGGGGGTGCGCCAGTGCTGCGCCTGGACTGGGGGGGTCGGGTGATCCTCTTTTAGGAGAGAAGAAAACCGAAGAATTTTTTTTATTCCCTGTTTTTAATGGGTTGAGTGATTTATAAAAGGTAGTTCGTAAAAAGTATGGTGGCTAGGAGGACAATTTAGTGATCATTCTAAAGTATTTGTTTTTTCAATGTCTAAATTATTTCAAGAAATAAATTTTTCTTCTGATATAGAGCATCAAAATATACATAGATAAATCAAACCACTCCTATAATAGAAATAATTGAACCTAAAGAACTAATGGTATTTCAAGTAAGTAGATCTGGAAAGTCTGCATATCTTCTAGGCATTCCTACTAATCCTAAGAAATGTTGTGGAAAGAAGGTTAAATTTACTCCTATAAAAGTAATTCAAAAATGAATTTTACCAAAAGTTTCATTAATAGCAAATCAAGAGATTTTTCCAAATCAAAAGTAAAATCCCCCAAACATAGCAAATACTGCACCTAATGATAAAACATAATGGAAATGAACTACTACATAATATGTATCATGTAATAAAATGTCTAGTGATCCATTAGCTAAAATCACGCCAGTTAAACCACCTAAGGTAAATAAAAATATAAAGCCGGTAGCTCATAACATAGGTGTAGATAAATTAATCCTTTCTCCATACATTGTTGCTAGTCAACTAAAAATTTTAGTTCCTGTAGGGACAGCAATAATCATAGTAGCTGCTGTAAAATAAGCTCTAGTATCAACATCCATACCTACAGTAAACATATGATGAGCTCAAACAATAAAACCTGAAAAGGCTATAGCTAATTGAGCATATATCATACCTAAATATCCAAAAACTTGGTTTTTTGAGCTGAAAATAGGAATAATTTGTGAAATAATTCCAAATCTTGGAATTATTAAAATATATACTTCTGGGTGACCAAAAAATCAAAATAAATGCTGATATAAAACGGGATCTTCTCCTCCAGCTGGATCAAAAAAAAGTAGTATTAAAATTCCTATCAGTCAATAACATAGTTAATGCTCCTGCTAAAACGGGAAGAGAAAGAAGTAATAGGAATGCCGTTATTAAAACAGATTATACAAATAAAGGAAGCTTATCAAATGTTAAACCTGGTGTTCTCATGTTGAAAATAGTTGTAATAAAGTTAATTGCTCCAGCAATTGAAGAAAAACCGGCACAGTGTAAACTAAAAATAGCTAGATCTACAGACCCTCCTGAATGAGCTAAAGGCCCAGATAAGGGGGGATAAAATGTTTAACCTGTTCCTCCTCCTTGTTCTACTAAAGATGAAGTTAAAAGTAAAATTAATGCAGGAGGAAATAGTCAAAAACTTAAATTATTTAGTCTGGGAAAAGCCATGTCTGGTGCTCCTATATATATAGGCACAAATCAATTTCCACAACCTCCTATTAGGACTGGCATGACTAAAAAGAATATCATTACAAAAACATGAGCTGTTACTATAACATTATATAAATGATCATCTCCTATTACTCTTCCTGGTGCTGAAAGTTCTAATCTAATTAACATACTTAAAGCAGTTCCTATCATTCCAGAAAATGCCCCAAAAATTATATATAAAGTTCCTATATCTTCGTGATTAGTTGAAAACATTCAACGTGTGATTCAATTATACACTTATCTTTTGAAAAAACAAGTAATTTTCTAATTTTCCTATTGTTGGAATTATTAATAAAAAATAAAAAAAATAAAATAAACTAGAAATTATACTGATTATTATATAAGGGTTTTCTATAGGTTTAGAACCTAACCAAGTTAATAAGATGAAGTTTGCTATAAACATCCAATATAATAATTTTCCTATGTGTCTAAAAGTTAATGAAAAAAATTTATTAGTATGTAAAAATGGAATAGCAAATAAAATTATTATACTCAAAATTAAAGCTAAAACTCCTCCTAACTTGTTAGGAATTGATCTTAATAAAGCATAAGCAAATAAAAAATATCATTCTGGCATTTGAACAGGAGTTACTAATGAATTAGCGTTAATATAATTTTCTGGGTCACCTAGAGTATTAGTATAAAAAAATACTATAAATAATAGAATAAATATTAGTATAAAAAATCCATAAATATCTTTTATTGCAAAATACCAATGAAATGGTACTTTATCAAAAATACTATTAATTCCTAACGGATTACTAGATCCAACACTATGGATTAGTACTATATGAATTAGAATTAAAGATGCTAATACAAATGGAAATAGATAATGTAAACTAAAAAATCTACCTAAAATGGCATTATTTACACTAAATCCACCTCAAATTCATTGAACTATGTCATCTCCTATATAAAAAATTGCAGATAAAAAATTTATAATTACAGTAGCCCCTCAAAAGGACATTTGTCCTCAATGCAATACATAACCTATAAAAGCAGTAATTATCATTACTATAAATATAATTATACCTGAAAATCAAATAGGTTTTTTTTGATAACCCCCATAGTTTAAACTTTTGCCTATGTGAATATAAACACAAATAAAGAATAAAGAAGCTCCGTTTGCATGAATTGATTTTAATAAAAATCCATAATTTACATCTCTGCATATATGAATTATTGATTTAAAAGCTAAAATTATACCTCCACAATAATGCATAGCTAAAAAAATTCCAGTAATTAATTGAATTGCAAAACACAATCCTAATAAAGATCCAAAATTTCATAAGTAATTTATATTTGATGGGGAAGGAAGATCGATTAAAGTAGAATTAATATGTTTTATAAGATGATTGTTTTTTCTAATTCTCAGTATATAGAAATGTTAGTATAAGAACTAAATAATATGGAATCAATAAGTATGTTTGGATAATTCCCTAACACAATAATAAACACTATTAATGGTAATAAAGATTGAAATTCAAAACCTATTATATCTCTTGAAAATTTTAGATAAGGCGAACGAAAACCAAAAAACATTCTATTGTAAACCCATAAAGAATAAATTAGATTTATGAAAACCCCTAATAAAATTAATAAAATTATAAACAAAGAAAATTTAAAAGCTGAAATTATTAAAAATAATTCAGCTACAAAATTTAATGTTAAAGGAAATGAAACATTAGCTAAAATTAAAGTAAATGTACTTATACTTAAAACCGGCATAGTAATAGTTAAACCTCTAAAATATTTTATAATTCTAGAATGAAATCTAAAATACACAATTGAAGTAATAATGAATAAACCTGAACTAGATAAACCATGAGCAATCATCATTAACATTGACCCAACTAATCCTTTAATAGAATGTGAAAAAATACCTATACTCACTAAACTTAAATGAGAAACTGAAGAATAAGCAATTAAACGTTTTATGTCTATTTGACGACATGTAGTTAAAGCACCATAAACTATAGCTACGATACTCATTATAATAATCAATGGATAATAAAATTGAGAAGCCAATGGAAAAATTGGATAACAAAACCTAATTAAACCAAAACCTCCTAATTTTAAAAGTATTCCTGCCAATAGAATTGAACCTGCTATTCGTGCTTCTGCATGAGCTTGAGGAAGTCAAATATGAAATGGTACCATTTGTATTTTTACAGCTAAACCTACAAAAAACCCTATAAATAATCAAAATTGAATATTATATGGAACTTTTATGATTAATAAATTTTCATAGTTAGTAGTCCCAGTTAATGAGTATATTTTAAATATACTTATTAGCATTAATAAAGATCCTATCAAGGTATAAAAAAAGAAATATAAAGCAGCTTTAATTTTTTCTTCCCTATAACCTCATATACCAATCATAATAAATACAGGTATTAATATACTTTCAAACAAAATATAGAACCATAAAATATCTAAAATAGAAAATACTGTAATTAATAAAATAACTGATATAAATAGCAATATATTAAATTCTTTTTTAAAATATTTTATAGATTTTAAGCTTATTAATATACATATAGGAGTTAATAAAATACTTAAGCCTATAAAAAATATAGATAAACTATCAATAGAAAGAATAAAATTATTTCAATTATTAAATATCGAATTAATTAATAATCAATTAAAATTTAAATTAAATTGAAAATTGAAAATTTTATGATTCAAAGTAAAAAATAATATAAAATAAAATAACAATATTAAAGATCAAAACAAAGAAATATTAAAAATATTTTTATTATTTCTTTGAACTAACAAAATATTTATTATGCTTAAAAATGGAATTAATAAAAGAAAGGTTAAATACATCATTTATTAGATGAGCCTCAAAAAGCCCATAATAAAGAACTAGTAATAATAATAAATGATAGACTTAAAGGTAGATAAGATTTTCATAATAAACCCATTAATTGATCAAATCTTAATCTAGGAAAAGAAGTTCTAACTCAGATAAATAAAAAAACAAATACAATCATCTTTAAAAATAAAATAAAATTATTATTAAAGAAATAATTATTTCAATTTCCAAAAAATAAGATTACAAAAAAAGCACTGGTAAATATTATATGAGAATATTCTGCCAAAAAGAACAAAGCAAAAGACATTGAAGAATATTATACATTATAACCAGAAACTATTTCTGATTCACCCTCAGTTAAATCAAAAGGAGCTCTGTTAGTTTCTGCTAATGAATATATAAAAAACATTATAGCTATGGGTCATAAAGGGAAAATATAAGAAATGCTTTGACTTTGTGAGTTTGTTAAAGAATAGATATTTAAAGTTCCAGCCCATAGAATACAAGAGAAAACAACTAAGCTAATACATACTTCATAACTTATCATTTGAGCAGCAGCCCTTAATGAACCTAAAAAGGCGTACTTAGAATTACTTGATCATCCAGATAAAAGTATAGAATATATGTTTATTGAAGAAATAGCAAAAATAAACATCACTCCCAAATTAAAATCAAAGATTAAATTATTTATCCCCAATGGAATTATTACTCAAATAAGCAAAGATAGAGTTAAAGCTAAAATAGGAGAAAATAAATAAAGATATATTAAAGTTTTTAAGATATTTAATATATTAAAATGATTAGGAATAATTAATTCCTTTGAAAATAATTTTACACCATCAGCTAAGGATTGTAATAACCCATATATTCCTACTACATTAGGACCTTTTCTATTCTGACTATAACCTAGAATTTTTCTTTCTGCTAAGGTCAAATAGGCTACAAAAATTAAAACTGGAACAATAATTATCAAAAACTTTATAATTTCTAATATAATTAAATGTATGTCTTTCATTATCCTTTTAATAAATTTAACAATTTTAAAGAAATAGATCCTTTTATTTTATAAAAAGCTACTATTATTGATAATCCAATAGCTGACTCAATAGCAGCAATAGTTATTATGTATATTGCTATTATTTGTCCTTCTAGAGAAAAATTAGTTAATGAACTTTATATAAAATTCATTGAAATAGATACTAATAAAATTTCTATACTAACTAGAATCAATATTATATTGCTTCTATTAATAATTATTCCAATAATACTAATACAAAACATAATTATCACTAATAAATTGAAATCAAATAGCATTATTCTCATTCTAATCTTCCTCTTAATCACTCGTAAATTAATCCTATGACTAATACAATTATAAATAAATAAATAATAAATTGTGAATAATAATCTATTAAATTTGAATTTACAGATCATGGAAATAAATAAATTATCTCTAAGTCGAATACTAAAAACAAAATAGCAATTAAAAAAAATCTTATAGAAAATGGTTGACCAGTTGAATGAAAAGGATTAAATCCACATTCATAAATAGAAACTTTTTCTTTATCTGGCGATTTAAAAGAAAGAAAAATTTAAAAGAAAGAAAAAAAAACAAAATAACAGAACTAAGTAAAAAACTAATAAATAAATAAATAAATTTAATTTCATGAATTGTTTCTTAAATGTTGTATAAATATTTTTTGCTTCTTTAAGTTAAAATTATGAGTAATCGTTAAAACAATTACTCCTATCATCCCTATTGACAGAATAATGCTTATTAACAAAAAATTTATATAATATTTAAAGTAAAAGAACAGAACTAAATTATGAAAATTATGATAATTTATTAAATTAAAATTTAAAAAATTATCATTTAAATAATAAGGTAAAAATACATTTTTGTTAATAACTTTTATAATTAATGAAGTTAAGACAATTAAAATTATAGGAACTTAATTATTAATATTAGAATATTTTTTATTTGAATAATATCTTACATCATTATTACAAATAAAAACAAAATCACTATAGCTCCTACATATATTATTATTAATAATAATGATAGAAATTCTAAATTTAAATTAATTAATAAAGCGAAAGAAAAAAAAAATACAGCTACTAGTCAAAAAACAGAATGAATAGGGTTTAAAGAATTAATACACATTAAACATCCTAAAATTATTAGAACACAAAAAAAAAAGAAAAATTCATTCATGATTGGATTATAAATCACAGGAAAAAGTTCCCATTTCCCCACTATGTTACGACTTACTCTATCTTTTATGATCAAGGCGACGGGCTATTTGTATTAATATTTGCACTTATTCATTAAAACCTTATATTTTTAATTACTATTAAATTCTCTTTAAAATCACTTTACATTGATTATCCAAGTATAAACTTATATTATAATATTTATTGTAGTACATAATATCCCTTTTTATAAAGGCCATAATATTTGACTTTATTCTTTAAAGAATTATGCTTTAACTATAAGTTATAGCTGATGACAACCATTCAACACTTGTATTTTCAAAAAAAGGTAAGGTATTTCGCGGATTATCGAATTAAATTACATACTCCTCTAATTAGAAAAATAAACAACCAAAATATTTGATTTTCACCTGTTTAGGTATACTATTCAGATTAATTATTAATAAAAAGATTACCAGGGTATCTAATCCTGTTTAATTATCATTTATTCAAGTTTCTAGTTCTTTCATAAATTTTTGAAATTTTTAATTATTGTATATTTTACCAAATCAATAATCTTAATTTTACAATTTTTATTCTATACACATTTAACCTATTTTTTTATAAAAATTTATTTCTTAAGTATCACCGCGTCTGCTGGCACTTAATTAGACAAAATTTACGATTACTTTATATCTAATTTACTTTAATTGTATAAATTTCTTTACTGATGTTAATTTTTCTTTGTCTCAGTAAAAACATGGCTTAAGCTATGCGTCTTAGGATAAAAAAGTATTAATTTTTTAACCTGATACAAAACAGGAATTACCCTATTTTACTCATTTATTTGCTTCCACTAACGTGTATAAACGATTCTCATACTTTTATTTCTCCGTAATCAAAAGAAACTGCTTTAATTTAAAAATAAAGAAAAAGGAATCGAACCCTTATATTCTGGTCATGAGCCAAATAACTTTCTATTAGTTCACTCTTCTTCTTTTAGAAGATCAAATAATTAAAATTCTTAAATTTTTCCTACATAAACACTTTTAACGAACTACTTTTTATAAATCACTCAACCCATTAAAAACAGGGCATAAAAAAAATTCTTCGGTTTTCTTCTCCCCTAAAAGAGGATCACCCGACTCCCGACCCTAGTCCAGGCGCAGCACTGGCGCACCCCCTGCTGTGGCTAACGCAGGGGGCCCCGCGCCGCACCAACCCCCATCCAAAGCTGGATAATTTCCTCAATCTGGATTGTCAAAAAAGAATTGCTGATGGAATTGGTGCCAAACTTTATCAAATTGGGATGATCAACAGTTTCCTTTATGTCATTCCAGTTTGTCTGAAACCGTTTCAATATTAAATTTTCTGGAGCTGCTGTTTTGCCTGAATTAATTTGCTCCCAGAAATGTTTTAAATGTAGCTTACATATATGCATCCTGCAGGCTAGCTCTAACAAAATTAATTCCTGTCTTTGACTAAACTTTATAGTGGTTCCTGAATGCCTTCCAGTATTTAAGGCAGTTGTGTCAAAGCATAATACCTTCACATCATCACTTTTTCCATAGCCTTCTAGTGCATTATTCAAAGCGTCATACTGAACAACTCTAGTTTCATGTTCTACAGCTGGAATTCCAAGAAGCTTAATTTCTCCATCAATACTAACTGAAACAGCAAATCAGTCTCTTTTTCTTTCTTCTTATCAGTGATATTTTCACATAATTTTTCCATCAAAGTGAGCTATTATGGGGAAAAGTGCTTTCTCAGCAGCTTTTATTACCCCCCCCCTCCTTTTTGTGCTGTGCAGCATTTTGCTAGATGGTTTTCTTTTGTGCTCGCAAAATAGTTGATTGAAACAGTGAAAAGTTGACTCCATTTCCACCTGAACTAACAACCAAATCTGTACTCACATGTTGCCAATCTCTGTAGAAAATATTTTTGGAAAACTAATGTAAAAAAAGTAAATTTTTGTTACTTTTTTTACATTAAATTTTCAAATAATTTAAAGTAAAAAAAGTAACAAAAGTGCAAATCACAATATTTAAACAACCAGATTTCAATCACATATTTAAAATCTGGTTGTTTAAAGATTGTGATTATTATAATATGGTTGTTTAGATATTGTGATATTGAAATATTTTTTTTGTTTGTTTGTAACGACATGAAGCAAACTCCAAACATTTATAAATTCATGTTTATGTAAAGCTTTTCAAAAGTATTGCGATAATCGGAATCTGCTAAAAATAAACCCTTAAAAATGTTGACTTCTGTTTTATGCTATCGGTGTGAGAGTGATGAGTTTATAACATTTATAAATACATTTTTTTAACATTTTAAACTAAATTTAAATTCATTAACAAGTCTCTAAATGTCATACAATAATTTCTTAGTGTTTAAAAACTATGAACATATAAATTTTGAGCAACCTCCCCAATTATTTAGGGGATTTTATTGGGATTTGATAATTATCAAATTATTTTTTTTTTAAATATAGTTTCGTCATTGGTTTTTTTTTTTTAATTATATAAAGACATTCTTTAATACAGTTATGAATTTTTAATTTTTTTATTATTCTTAATTTGCCGTTAAATATTATTAATTTTCTTTTGTAAAATATACGAAAGGCGGGGAAAACAAGAAGACAAAAATAGTCTTATTGCCAAGCGTCTAAATATCCGTACACAATGAAGTCATTAAAAACTTGCCATTAAAAATTGATGATCATGTGTTTTTCTGAAGTTTGAGTTTAATAACCTTATTTCAGCTGACAATTATAGTTTTGTATTTTTTGAAAATATATCTAAAAAATTAAAATATAAGTATCTGAAGTACCAAATTCTCCTGTTTTAGTATGTTAGTTTAGAAAAAGGTGAATCTTTTTCTAAAATAACATACTAAAATAGAAGAAATATTGCATAAATAACAGAAATTTTGAATTTTTTTTAACATGTAAATAAAATGGTTTAAAAAATTTTTATCCATGTATATATGTATTATAAATAGATTTAAAATTAAGTATTGGGTGGTATTATACCACATTAAAAGCGATGTAAAAAAGTTTCATAATTTGAAAATGCCGCGTATTCTTTTATTACCAAACCTATAAAAATTACTTAATCAACAGCATCTTTAACTAATAGTATTATTAATAGCTACGTACAAATTAGGTCTTTAAATGTGTTGTTAAAAACCATATTAAACTTATTTAAAGACTTTATGGTAACCAATAATATAATGTCTACTTGCGTAAACTCTAAGATGTAATATTATGATTATGAAAAACCAATGATTTTAGTTAATAAATATACTTTTGGTAAATAAAACATACTTAAGTGCCAAACTTAAGTATGTTCTTGTTTATATCACATTAGAATGTTTAGGAAAATGTAAAAAAGTTTTACAATTTGTACATGCGACGGTTTCTTTTATCAACAAAACAATTACAATTAATTAATCAATAGCCTCTTCTTTAACGAATAATATTATTATATAGTTACGTACAAATGAGGTTTTTTAAAAATTTTTTACTGTGTTGTTAAAAACCACATTAAAATCATTTAAAGACTTATGAATAACCAAATAACCAATAACACAATGATGTCTTTAATAATTACATCAATATGACATCTCAAAATTTACGTACGTAAATTATGAGATGTAATATTATTATAATTATGTAAACGCAATAATTTTGGTCAAAATGGTTTTTATAATATTTCATATTAAATTTTCTTTAAAATTATGCTATGTTGTGGTATAAACAAAAACATACTTAAGTACCAAACTTAAGTGTGTTCTTGCTTATCACATAAGAATGTTTAGAAAAAGATTGAAACAACCACTTCATTTGGCGAGGATGTAAACTTAGTGTAAGAAAACAAAAACAATAAAAATTACTAATTTGTTGCCTTCACATTTGGAGTAGGGATGGTAAATGTTTTAGGGCATTTTTGTATCCAGGCTCTAATCACCTCAATTTTTATTTCTTTATCTACTTATAAATCGTTTTTACGCTACAGCTCGGGGTATAGGTATATTACACAGCGGCCAAGCAAAGTGTAATTTGTCATTAGACATACGTGGCCACGGTGCCCAATTTCTGTTTCTCTGGAGCGATAAATTTTCTAAAAGAAACAACAAAAAAAAATCTTTAAATATATCTTAGAGCTTCTAAACCTTGCGGCTCTTGGTTTAGTTGCTTTTCGGACCGTAAGTTTTGCTTATACTGGCTTTACGGCAGCTAGGCCACTGATACTACACGCAGATAAAGATATTTACGTGAAAAGTTCTAAATTTTTTATGCCCATATAAAAGTACCGTAGTTGTTTAAACCAAGAATTTTAGAGTCGAAGGGTATTCTTGAGCAGGTAGACTTTAGTTGTATCAAAGTGGCAAAAAATCTTTACAATAATAAAGCGTCCTCTTAAAAAGTGCTTTTTTAAGAGGCTCCTTTATCTTCTGGGCATGGTGTTATAGCCCCCATAATTTAAGACAGGTTTAAACTTTCTCTCCTTATCTTTTTAATAATAAATATATTTACGCAAAAAAATTTGTAAAAAAGAAATAGCAATTGTGAAAAATGTTTTCCTTTCAAATAAACCCTTTTTGAGTCTCCCATGGGTATATGCACCTTCTGCTAAATGCCTTATTTTAGCTTTGCCTAAATTCCAGACCTTTTGGATGGTTGGCCAGAGAGTGAACATTTTTGAGACGGGTTGGTTCAGAGAATGGTTATAATAGTTAAAACTATGTTGGACCGGAATTAGAGAGGGTTTAATCATGGGCGGAAACCTATTTTTGATATTTTCAAACTTTACAGGGAAGAAATACCTACAACCGCACAAATCAAATGTTGCGGCAAAACTAAATGTTAGTGCCTTAACGTTTTACTTTTTTGCATTTCTTTTATACAAGATCATGTCAAAGTTATCTTAAAATATAATTAAATTTATTTGCTTACTTTATATAAGTTACTTTTAATTCACTTTACAATTTGTATAAAATGTAAGCTTATCTAATTTAAATTTTATTTTAAGTAATTTATTTTTAATAAAGATTTGTTATTACTTTTAAAATAAAAATTCCAACTTAAAAAATATTATTTTATTTGTAAATTTAATTTACATTTGGTAGCATATTGCTTTTGTCTAATTTAATTTCATATGCAAGTTACTTTATAATATAATTTTTGTTTAATTAGTTACTTTTATAGGTAAATATAAATTACAGTTTGAGTAATTTTTATATTATGTAATGTAATTTTCAAAAGTAATTAACATTTAAATGTATAAGTAAAAAGCTTTTTCACGTGACTTACTTTTACATGTAAACGTAAATTACCTTTTGATGTAATCTTTTATTACATAACATATTTTTGAAAGTAAAAAAACTTACATTATAACGTAAGAGTCGTTTCAAAAAAATAAATAACTTATACGGAAATGTAAATTTACATAAAATGTTTCAAATTACTTATGTAATTTTCTTTTTGATAAAAGTTAACTTACTCGAGTAAGTAAAAAAAAAGTAAGTAAAAGTGCAATCCCTATTTTTTATATAAGCACAGACGGTATACCTGTTACAGATTGTTATGGAAACACCAAATACACATACCCCAAAATACCTAATCTAAAATCTAAAATTAAAAGGCGAATACGGTAAAATGTCCGTCTATAAAATTAGCATCGAAACAAATGAATATTTAAAAATATTCAGGAATCAAAATTTCAATATTTAATTGTCATTTTTTCTAAAGAAAATAAAGTAATTTTAAACAATATGATTTATAATAAAACTTCCAATAAAAACTCTCTCCCTTCAATAAAAACAAGTGACGGGGGAGGGGATTAAATCCCAAAAAATCAGGTGATGGTGGTGGCGGAGGAGGGGGAGAAGTAAGCCAGTGACGTGTCCCCGTCTATATAAAGGTTAATAATGCCTAGTTCTAATAACGGTTTTAAGATTTTAGCCTAAATATGAAGAATGAATCAGCGTCAGTTAAACGTAGTGATGCGACATTTTACGTAAAAACCCGTTTTTTTCGACACTTTTTCCAGATCATGTAGAATAAAAACCTCCATATTTCATTTTGGTCCTACTATAAATAAATAGTCCAAAGTATACCATATAGAAGAAAAGATGGCTTTCTAAGTTGATTTTAAAGGTCCCTGCCAGATCTCTGAGTTTTGAAATATTTTTATGCACAAATTGGACCTCTAAAATCATCAAAATTTTTGTGCCTAAAATTTTTTTATATTGGTGGTCAACCATTCCAGGTAGAACCAAATTGATTTTCAAAAATTGATAAAATATGAATCACCCTAACATATATATATATATATATATATATATATATATATATATATATATATATATATATATATATATATATATATATATATATATATATATATATATATATATATATATATATATATATATATATATATATCGTTGGCGAAAGAGACTTTTATTGTAAAAAAAGTTTTAACAACATTTTAACAACTTCAACAAATAAGTTACATACAAGACTATTTACAGGGTGCGGAAAAAGTTCCCGCACAAAGACATAAACAGCAAAAGTTTCTGTTCAAAACAAGAAACACATTACACTATAATTTAAAACAAAATAATACTAAAATATACTAAAAGAATACGAAGGAATACAAAAGTAAAAACACACTATATATTGAAAGAAAGCACCATACACATAATTTTTTTAAATTATACTTTTGTACGGGAACTTTTCCACACCCTGTATATACATATATATATATATATATATATATATATATATATATATATATATATATATATATATATATATATATATATATATATATATATATATATATATATATATATATATATATATTTACGGCCATGTCCATAGTTCAGTGACGCATCATGCGGAGAAATTTTTTTAATAAAAATTTTTCTATAACGCAAAATTAATTTTTTTTACTCTAACTTAATCTTGAATTAAGATTTTAAAATATAAGTTAAACACAATTGTATTAATATAACACTGACACATAGCAAAAATTAAAACATTAATTCAGTGACGCCACGCGGAGAAAAAAAGTGTTTTTTTATCAGCATACTTTTAGATGGAGTTTTTGATGAAATTTTAATTCTTGCTAGACTAACAAGATTTTTTTGTTGCAATTTATTCATTTGGCAATAAGGCAGTCAAAAAAAATTACAGATATTTGCAAATCTTGTAGTGCTAACGCAAAATCTGCTGCTGACCTGACTAGATTTAACTCACAGGGCTGCCATTCGCTTAACAGTAGCTCCGTATTCTGTCAACCACTCCTTTTCAGTGCATCGTTGCAAAGAAATGCCATAAGAATTCTTTATGAAAATGTTTCCAAACACAACCATTGCAACCATAATGCTTTTGTTTTTGAACTGAGAAGTGGCATTATTCTGAATATGTGTACTTTTTTGACTTAATCAGGAATAAACTGAAGGATTTTGTCAATGCACGGTAATAACGGAAGACTTTGTATAATCGGTTGAATGAGAAGCTATGGCAAGGGTCATGGCAGAAACTTGATTTTGACCAAAATGAGCCGCTTGCGGTTCATTTTCATAGAAACACCTTGCGTTTTCAGCCCAGTCAACTTATACTCATACTCATCTAAACTTTTTTTTTTAAATGCGTGTTTAACCAACTTATCACGCATCGCTGATATGTGTTGGATGAGTTCTGTTAAAGTCGACTGTTTTGAAATTTTCCATGTTTGCATATGTTTAAGTTTCAGGTTTTCTCCACTCGTCCCAGGATACTTCGAAACCAAATGTATTAACAGTTTGCAAATGTTTATCGAACTGTTTCATACCTATGCATGCAATGCATTTGTCATAGGTGCAATAGTATGTGTTCGGTTCACAAACAAAGTTATTTATCATTTCAAATCCAACTTTGACTAAAGACGCTTAAATTGTTTTGTTAATTTATCTAAGAAGAAACACATATTTTCATGCAAAGTACATACACAAACAATATGTGGAAATTTTGAAAGTGATTTTACATTGCGTGGACGAAGGTCGCAAAATTTGCTAAGTCCAATTTTTATGTGCTGATGCATTTCTTGAATAACTCGAAAGCTTCTTTTAGCGTATAATATAAATGACGTATCTGAATGTTGTTTGCTTTTCCGTCAGATAATTGATTTCGAGCAACATCTTTTTTCTTTGGTGATATTTGTGAAACTTCATCTTCATTACAAAAGTTTACAACTGCTTAAACTTCGCTTTCAGAAAGAGCATACAGCTTTGAACATGCTCGAGGTAGACCCAAATTATCTTTACAAGCAGAGCTATTTGAAAGAATAGAAAGAATTTCAGATTGTTTCTTCTCTGAAGTTGGTAGTGATTTCAAAACTTTTTTCAATGCATTTCCTCTTTGATGAACGTTTTTAAAAGATGAGCTTGGTCTTTGAGATTGATTTAAAAGTTTTCGTTTTAGAGCGCAACATTTTAAAACTCTTAATTTCGCTTTAGCAGTGTAAGCTGCTTTTTTATTGGGATCGGCTTTTAGTTTTTTTTGATATCTCTTTGATCTTACTCTATACATTTCTCTCTTTTTTTATCAGCATTCCGAGAAACATAATTAGCTTGGTATTCTGCATAACGTTTTTTTTTACTTTTAACTTTGATTCCATTTCTTAAAAATTTACAACTCTATAAGAAAATGCCAACATAAATGCAATAGTTTACTAATATTTACTAATAACCCTTGACAATAATAAAATGAAAAATTTATTCGAATAAAACCCGCAACAAAATCTTAACATTTCGATGATATTTTGACTTCGTCACCACGCTGTTTTATAAAACGCTAATTATCTCGTTGATAATTGATTCATTGACGCAACAGCTTTTAAACTATAACTATAAATTACCCAGTCAAGAATTTGATATCATAATAATATATGATATCAAACTATGATATATATGATATCATTATATGAGACGTTTTTGATATCAATATGATTTCAAAATGAAATTACTCGTTGATATCATTCTGAACTTAAAGTCTGATATCATAATATGAGGCGTTTTTGATATCAATATGATTTCAAAATGAAATCACTAGTTGATATCATTTTTAGCTCAAAGTATGATATCATTATATAAGAAGCTCAAATTTGAATTCATTGAATGACTTCATTATTGACTTAAATTATGATAACACCGATGTCTCCCTAAAAAACGTACAAATTAAATTTTTATATAAAAATATTATTCTACTTGAACTATATTTCTTTTTTAATTATTTTGTTTAATTATATTTTGATAAAAATGTTTTATTACTATTTTAAATAGTTTGAATTTTATAAATATTATATATATATCTTAATAATTAATGTTTGTATATGATATAATTTAACTTTACTAAACAAATTGACGATTATTGTCCATTTATTCAGTAAAGTTAAAGTATATCATTTTAATAAACATTTTATGTGAAATTGATAGTTATATTATATATAAAATATAAAAATCAAGATTATATTAGACAAGAGACAGAAAAAAGTAAATATATTATTTAACAGTTTAATTTGAAAAAATTATTAAATAATCATATTACAGCGATAACAAATTAAATACCCAAAAAATCTCATATTTAGATTTTTTGATTCATATGTCAATGTTATGTTAGAGACAGGAATAGACTTAGCTATAGCATCAATTTAACTTTATAATAGGCTTTCGACAGACAGACTCAATATAAATGCTCCTTTTAAAATGTTGAATTCTACTTTTTTTCCAAATAAAACTTAGATTTATGTATCATCTAAAAACAATGGTGCAAGCTGAAAATAATAAACAAAATTATTTGCCTTCAAAATGAAAGAGAAGATGAACAAAAATTTTATAAAATATATTGAAATATGTCAACTCCAAAATAGTAATTATTTGGAGTGATGGTTTCAATACAAATTTTTGTGAATTGTTGCTACATTTTGTACCTATGTTGAACTGCGTTTGATTTGTGAGAATATATTTAGCAAATTTCTTTTTTTTACATTTAAATGAAATAATAAAGAAATATTAGTATAGATTCTTCTTATCTCTAAAGTTGGATTTGGTTTTCCAACCACTAATTATTTTTCAACCAAATCCTTTTCCTCTATTGATATACTTTCAGTAATTACATAAACTGAATGAATTATTATTAATTCATCCAGTTTAGAAAATATTAATTACACATTATTAGTTAATTTGACATGATCTGATCAATGTTATTATTAAATTAATAACTTTACATTTTTTGAAACATTTAAAAACCTTTCAAATGCGCTATGATTCACCTAAATGGTGTTATTTAAGTGAATCGCTATCAGTATCCTTAAAAGTAAATTCACTTTACAAATTTGCAATTAAATAATTACATGCAAACACAATGCATGAAAGTCCTTTATCAATAATATAATAAAAAATTACAAAACCAAATAAAATTGTCCATTTTTACCTTTTCAACAATTTTTCATAAAATTTATTCAAGACTATAAGTAACTGAATGTAATGTATATTGTGTATGTTACTAATGTATATATTACCACTTTACCTGTCATTAGCCGTTGTTATCACTTTTTTTTAAACTTGCATATGAGTTCATAAAGCATAGTAACTTGATATATACTGAAACTTAACCAAAATTTTTCTATGAAAATGTTAAGAACACTAAAGAAATTTTGTATGTAATTTTATAATCAAAACATTTCCTAAAGAATATAAAATGTGTAAAAAATAAAATACTCCATGTCCCCAAAAATATTATACTGTTGATCAAAATTAATAATTAAACATTACAACGCACACGTTAAAAAAAACTCTTCAGTTTGTCACCTAGTGGGTCACTATCCGGAAAATTTTTTTTTGTAAAATTTGTTTCTGAAAGCAATATATTTTTCATATTTTTTTTTTTTTCTATTTTTATTTTATGCCTATTTTTATTGAAATATGAAATCGTCTTTTTAAAATTTTTTTAAATTATATTTTATTTAAATTATATATATAATATTTTATATTTTTATTCATTTATTTACTAAAACGAAAACTTATAGAAATATAACAATATTTAAATAAAACCCTAACCTTAACCCTAAAATATAAAATAAGTTATATATTACAAAATATAATATTTTACAATATATAATTTACAAAAGTTAAAAACTGCATTTTTAAAAGAATCTAGCTTACAATGAATACCAAATAAACGAAGTTGTAAAAATATATTGTAAAAATAACTATTGTAAATATTGTTGACCTGCTCTTGCAAAAAAAAAGTTAATGAAAACTATAGACAAGTGACACAACAACTGCTGATGAAAGTTTATCAGACTCAAAAAGTGATAATGGTGTTCATATGGCCTTAGATAGTAACTCATTAAAAGATATATTCAACATTTCTGTATGCTGGTTATTCACAAGGTAAATACCCACAAGTTCCGAATCACAAGGAGAATTAAAAAAGTTTTCTGTTCTGGCATAAACTTAAATAACCACAGTTTTAGCATTTCTATTTATAGAGTCGATAACACAAAATCTTCCACTCTTTAGACAACAGCATTTATTATTCTTTGGATTAAAATTGTGCTTTTTTTCACAGACTGTTGGTTTGCTATTGATAATTTCTGTAAGTCGCCGAGCAACCTGCGCTACTACTTGAGAAGGATCATTCTTTTTATAGCTGACATTATTTTCAAATGGATGTTACACCATCTAAAGAACCACATTTTTCTGCTGTAAAAGCTAAATGGTTTAAACAATGAAAGTTGTAAGTTAATAGGTGATCGGAGTAGAACACCCTGGTATTGTTCACAAAACAAGAAAGAGGAACTTCTTTTCTTTCTTCAAAATAGGTCAAACTTGGTATCAAAAGAAGGGTAATAAGGATTTAAAAAACCATAATCATATCAAACAAAAAACAAATAAAAATTTCATTTTTTTGAGAATAAAAGTAGCTACAGAGCTTCTCTTGAGCTTGAAAAATGAAGCAAAAGTATTGTTTTTCAAATAGTGAATTTTTTATTTGTTATTTTAAGTCAAACTACTCTAAAAAAATTAAAAACTATAGACAGTTTGTTCAGGGTCAACAAATGTCCAAGGGGCGCCAAAGAAAAAGAAGGTAACTAATTGATAATATGGAAGGTTTTTATAGAAGGAAAATATATAAATATATTTATAAAGTAATCTGATTTTTTGTCTCAGACGCCCCTGAATTTAATAATATAAAAAATAGATAATACAAAACTATAAAAAAAACATATGGAAAAATATAAGAACAATATGAAAATTTTACAAACCATTTTCTTGTGTCTGCACAGTGGGCCAGTAGGTGGACAAAATGGGAAAAATTTTAGTTGTCTAATCTTGAAAACCTATTTAATTTTAGTATCTACATATATTAGGAGAAATCTATTGATAATTTATTTATATTAAATCTCTTAGTTACCAGGACTCTAAGCATTTGAATATTGAGATAAAATAAAAATAAAAAAAAATTATAAATAAGTAATTAACGGTGACATCAACGTTGTGTTATATTTCAATTACATCTACGTTTTTGAAACAAAAAATTAGTGCATGTTATTCTAGAGTATTTAGGGATAAGAAAAACCAATGTGTGAAATAAATTTGTCATAGCATGTTATCTCAGTTATACTTTGAAAATCACAGGTTAAAAAAAAAAATTTCTTAAGAAACTTATTTTTTGCCGCACAATAACTAATAATTACCACAATTTGCCATGTGTTGTCTTATATTTATTTGAGCTATATGATGCTTCAATCGAGTTTTAATTGATTGCTCGTCCCCTTAAATCCCCGTTCAGATTTTATGTATGTTTTAACTTGGTTGCTATGGTACTAAATTTTGCATAGCAACAACTCATTTTTACATTAACGTTGTTTTAACAGTATTTTACTTGCGCTAAATACACAATATTGGGGGTATGTATTAAAATGAGATTCAGAATTCTTATGAGGTTAACTTTTTTTGGTTACTATGGATACCTTACTTTGTATAACATAGCAACAACATATTTTCGGTAGTTGTTAGTAATTTAATTACTAACACTGACAGTAATTTAATTACTTTTAATTTTAATTACTAACACTTGTAGTAACTTAATTACTAACAAGTATTAGTAGTCCAGGCGGCATATATATTATAACATTTTACTTTTAAATACAAAATACTTGTTAAAATAATTATTTAGATATGGTTTTGTTAAACTTAGACATTCATAATTTTCTCCAAAAAAACAATCTTAGTATTTCAAAACAAAATATTACTGAAGATATATTAAAATTTATTCAGCCAAAATTTGCTGATTTTAAAGACGTTGATTTTAGACATGCTGTTCAACGATTTGTTTACTTGTATAAAAAAAAGTGGAAATCTGCAAACTATACTGTGAAAAATTTTGAAAAGAAGTTTGTGAACTGGCTTAATGAATATTTAATTGTCAGAAAAAAAGGCAATGAACCAACTGCAAGTAGACGTGGTCGAAAACCAGTTGCATTTGATAATAGTTCTAATAAAACTAAAAAACGGCGTGTATCTTGTTTAATTGAATCTCATTCATCCAATGAATTATTTTTTGCTGCTAATAAAAAATTTAGAGATGAATCTGTTGTTATTGCTGCCAAGAGTGTTTTAAATATATCAAATACAGATAAAGCAACTCAATATTCAGCAGACGAAGCACTGGCTTTAATAATTGATGCAAATCTGACAAAAGCTTCCTATCAATTGATTAGAAGCGGAGCCTTGGAGAAAGAATATAACATCTACTCCGCTTACAATGATGTCAGAGATGCAAAATTGAAATGTTATCCTGCAAACATAACAGTGGAGGACTATTCAGCTTCAGTTCCTTTAAAAGATTTAATGACTCATACTTTGCAAAGAATCTGTGCAGTTCAGGAACCTGTGCTAAGGCACTTGATATTGAACGACAAAGCAATAAAAACAATGACGCTAACGTGTAAGGCTGGTTTTAATGGTGCTACTGGCCAAAGCATTTATAAACAAGTTTTATCAGAACCCGACATTAACAGAGATTTAAAGCGTGAAGAACCATTATTTATTACTTGTCTTGTCCCATTGGATTTGACTGGATTTAACAACAGCAACGAAAAGGTGCCTATTTGGAGAAATCAAAAGTCGTCCTCCACAGCCTATTGTAGACCCATAAGATTTGCATACAAAACGGAATCCAAGGAATCTGTGATTGAAGAAGATCAGTACATTAAAAGTGAGATAGAAAGCTTGGGTATGATTTTATTAGAGGTTTGCGGATCTTCTATTGAAGTGAATTGTATTATTGAACTTACAATGATTGATGGGAAGGTTCAAACAATATTATCTGAAAAAAATAACTTATACCAACGCTGTTCAGTGTGTGGTGTCTCTCCAAAAAATATAAATAGTCTTGATATCCTTAATATAGATTATACTAACAGAGAGTTCAAATATGGTCTTTCCAGTCTTCATGCATGGATTCGATTTTTTGAGATGTTATTGCACATTGCATATAAAAAAGAAACAAGAAAGTGGCAAGCAAGATCTAAAGAACACAAAGAAAAGGCATCTGTAGCTAAACAAAAGATTCAGACTGATTTTATGAACAAAATGGGACTTGTTGTTGATTTCCCTAAAAGTGGTGGTTCTGGAACAAGTAATGATGGCAATACCTCAAGGCGTGCTTTTGCAGCATATGAACAAACAGCTGAAATTCTGGGTATTGACCAAAACCTTATATTCAGATTTTACATTATCTTGGTAACGCTCTCTTCAGGATATGAAATAGACTGCTTAAAGTTCAAGGATTATTGTTTTGACACTTTTAGACTATATGTGTCCCTTTATCCATGGTATTACATGGCTCAATCAGTTCACAAAGTATTGATACATGGACATGACATAATTAAAAGCCTTACATTACCCATCGGACTTATGTCAGAGGAAGCTCAAGAGGCTAGAAATAAAGACTTTAAATCTTATCGCGAAAATTTCAGCCAAAAAACATCTAGAAAAGCAACAAATACTGATCTTATCAATAGACTCCTAGTTTCCAGTGATCCTGTTATTTCATCATTGCGTAAATCAACATCACACCAAACAAACCATAAAGCATTTCCTTCAGATGTTTTACAATTACTTAAACAATCTTCAAACGATATTATTGTTTTATAATTATTTGATGTAATTTAAAAATGATAACGTTTTCTTGCACTACTTTTTGCTTTTATTATTCCTAAAACATTATTTACCTAAATACTCAATTTTTATTCAATATAGGTGGGTCAAAAATCCGATAAGATATTCAAATATCAATTTACCACTTTGTAACTAAGGAAAGTATCCGGTAACTAAGCAATATAAGTATCCATAACAACTAAATTTAAAAAATTATCACTTTTGTAAGAAGTGTGATCTCATATTGGTACTCATGCCAAATTTAGTGAATATAGCACTTATAAAATATCTGCAGATAACAAAAGTAGGTTGTTGCTAAGCAAAATAAAGGTATCCATAGCAACGAAATAAAAAATATTACCTTCATAAAAAGCGCAGACATCATATTGGTACTCATACTAATTTTAGTGAATATAGCTCTAATATTAAATTAGTTATGAATTTTGTCCAGTAAAAGTGCATTCTGGCCCACTGTGGTCTGTAGTGAATCACAATCATTCAAAGTCTCATTTTCATCTAGGTCATCTTGGTCGGTTATGTCAGATAACTTGAAGTTGGTCAATTCCAAACTCCGGGCTAAATAAAGAATTACGTATAGCTTTGATTTCAATAACTTACACAATTGAAAATAAAACCATGTTATAGAAAAGGTGTAATTGTAAAGATGTAAAAATGCTGATGTAATTTTTTTAATTGTTTATTAACATTACCAATCAAATTTGTCAAGTTAGATCACCCTGCTACTGGTAACATGTAATTCAGGACAACCTGCTTCATATTAATATCAGGAAGGGCATTAGGTTGTAAAAAATTGCTTTAACTCATCCATAGTGCCATTGATATGGAATTGCGGAGAGTTATTGATTATCGGAGAAAAATTATCACAATTGACCAAGAATAGAGGTGCCTTGATGCATCAGTCTAGGTGAGTAATAATAGGGTCAATGTGTATGTAAGTTATGAAGGGTAATTTGGACAATTATTGCAACGGTGAATTACTTGGATTAAAATGTAGTTTTACCTTCACAACTTGGCTGCATGATTATGCTTGAAACTTTATTGGGACTTAAAGATGAAACGGTTTCTTTTTCGTCATCTTAAATGTACTTGTTGTATGCTGGTTTTCTGTCAAAACATTTTTAAGCATATCATATATTTAATCATATGTGTGGAAACTTTTTTAATAGAATAAGAACTAAGTTATTTTTCAAAAGAAATAGTAATAAATATATATAAATAAATGATAAATATGTTTTACTATGTAGGATAGAAAGTGATTTCAATATTATTTGCTGTGACTTCTTGCTGTAATCTGAATGGCCACCTAGAGAAATATATATTTAAAAAAATTAAATTCTTTTGCTGACTGACTTAATGACTGAAAATATGTCTAAAATCACTTATTAGAATAAATTAATATAAAATTATGATATTAATACAAAACCATCCTTGACGTTTATAACATTTATTATAACAATTTTAGAGTTATAACAATTTTTGAAAATTACAAGGGTAACAATTACGCTTGAAAAAAAAAGACTTACTACTTTATTAAAAAAATATTAAACTAATGAAAAAAAAAATTAGATTGAGATCTTTATTTCAAAATTTAGCCTTGAGGAATTTTTAATTTAGCTTTGTAAAATTTACCAATGCAAAAAAATGAAGAATAAAATATAAATGTCTTGAAAAATCTCACTGTCTTCACTTTCACTGCAATCTTTATCAGCAGAACAATTATTTCTTGTTTTTGAACCACTACATTTCATCACTTTTTTACCACATTCTTCATCACTGTCATCCAAACTAGATAACGTTCTTAACTATTTTTTATAAGGCGTAACAGTAAGTGGCGTTGAAGTTGAAGAGGTTGAAGTTAAAGAGCCTTTAGGTCTTATAAAATAATTTTCAACATCAGTCAGTCGTACTCCTGACCCATCAGATTTTCTTGATTGATCTCCTTGTATTTTTTCTGCTTCATTAAAAGTATCTAAGAGATTATAGGTTTATAATAAATAACAAAATAATTTTTAATAAAGAAACAAATAATTCAAAATTTTTAATTCATTTCTTAACGTACCATCAAAAAAAAAACATCAAATCAAAGTCATTTAAACTAGTTTTTGCATAAACTGCTGTAATGCTATATTCTCTCCAGTTAGGATTAATTATACTATGACTCTTTGTTTTTTGCAAAAAGAAAGTCTATTGACAGTTACATAATTAACAAGCTTTGTATACCCATGTTTATGGAATAACAACAATGTATCCAGTGTCAAGAGCACAAACAACAAACTTAAAAAGTATATTATATATATATATATATATATATATATATATATATATATATATATATATATATATATATATATATATATAAATATATAAATATATATATATATATATATATATATATATATATATATATATATATATATATATATATATATATATACATATATATATCTATATATATATATATTTCTGAAAAGGCTTATGATTTCCAAATTTCACTTATTTATTAATTTTTATAAATTTTAATTTAATGGGTTTGTGATAATTTTGTTCGAATAAACAAGTTTACATTATTCAGTAACTTTTAGAAGTTAAGCATAAACAATATAACTTAATAATTTATGAATATAAACTTTATATTCACAAATTATTTATAATAAAGTATAAAAAAAGTTAAATGTTTAATCAAACATTTTAGGGAAGGGCGGGGCTAGTTGGGCAAATTTTACTAAATCTAACAAATCTCTTGAACGGTACATTGAATAAATATAATTTTTTCAGTATTAGAAAGAAAATTTGATCTGCTAAAAATAGTTGAGACAAAAAAACTTTTTTCGATTGGTTTTAGAAAATATAGTCTAAAGTTTATTAGGCTGCTCAACCTATCCCAGCGGGGATAGGTTGTGTGGGGTAAATTGAGCAATAAAAAAATAAATGTATTTCTGTGACAACTATTAACTCTATTATAAAACCAAAACATAGCTTCCTTATAAATTAAATATATACTTTCAATTTTAACAAGTTATTTAAGATATGAAAATAAAAACTCATAATTTTGAGACTAAAAAAAAAATAAAAAAAAACTTTTCAATCTTAAAACTAAACACAACTTTTTAAACACTTTTTAAACAAAACTTGTTAATATTGTGATAAAATAATAACTAAACACCTAATGTTAATTTTATTTTCATTTTGCAGTTTTCATTGGCATCTCCTAGGCAAAGGCTAGGAGAAGCCAACTCCGATTTTAAACACCCCCTGCCTTGGGGCTCTTGCTTGAGTAAAGACTAGAGATGGTGTCTCGATAAAAATACTCATCTTGGGCAGATGTTAAATGCACCCGGCTACTGTCTGTAGAAGACCTTCTAGGCAAAGACTTAAGGGGTAAACAGATTCTATCTGTTGACCAGCCTCGCACCCCTTCTTCATCTATTAGGCTGGCGCAGATGTATTTTTAATACATCGTTTCCAGTTTAGGATGTTAAATGCTGGATCTTCTTGACTCAATGCATGGGTTTTGCTTGTGTCTCTGTTTTTATGACTAGGCAACTCATTCTATTATCTCCTAATGAGAGTACAGCTCTAAAACTCAGTTTTATGGTTCTGAGGCTGGCTGGCAGTCAGGTTTCCCGAACTCTGTTGTAGCTCTCAGAGAGGCTGATTCCATCAACAGCTGAAAAATATCAAAGTATTAACAGTGCCATGTTGCGCATGGATGGTGTCCCTGTTTCTACTTTTGATGTGCATTGCGGAGGCCACATTTGGAGCCCTTTGTTACGGCTTAGGGTTTATTAGTAGTAATGAGGCAGTTGCTTGGGCTATTAAACAGTGTTCTGAGTAATATCTATGCTTTGAGTCAAGTTCTTCAATCTAATTTTAAAATGAATAAAGTACCAAAAACTATAAAACACAAAAAACCATCATCATCACCAAGTTCTCTAAACCTATCATTCTCTAATAATCGTGGTCTTCGAAGTAACTTTTCTTCTGTTGAGTCTTATCTCTTGCAAAGTTCACCAGACCTACTTGCTCTTTGTGAGACTAATTTGAGTTCGGCTGTCTCGTCTTGTGATCTTAGTGTTGATGGTTATCTTCCTCTAATTCGTAAAGACTCTAATAGTCACATGCTTGGCCTCGGCATTTACATTCGTAAGAATTCACCCATTTGTCGTGAAACTAGGTTTGAATCCACAGACTATTCTTTTTTGTGCTTTCGTTTAACACCACTTCACTCTACTGCCTTTCTATTTGTTCAATATCGCTCTCCTTTATCTCAAGACTGCACACTTTTTGACGTTATTTCTGATCATATCGACCAAGCCCTCTCTCTTTATCCATCAGCTAATATAATTGTTGTTGGTGACTTTAATGCTCACCACTCTGAATGACTTGGCTCAAGTGTCAGTGATTCGGCAGGCATTAAAGCCCACAAGTTTTGCCTTTCTCAATCCTAACTCAAATAGTCAACTTTCCAACTCGCTTTCCTGACAACCCGAATCATTTACCTTCTCTACTCGACTTATGTCTTGTTTCTGATCCTAGTCAGTGCTTAGTTTCTCCACATTCACCTATAGGTTCTTCTGATCACAGTTTGATCTCTCTAAAACTAATATCTCATTCTTCTTCATCACCTGAATCCCCCTATTATCGAACCTCTTACAACTACAGTAAAGCTGACTGGGATTCCTTCCGTGATTTTCTTCGTGATAGCGCTTGAGTAGAAATCTTTCGTCTTCCTATCGACAAATATGCTTCTTACATAACTTCGTGGATTCAGGCTGGCATGGAATCTTTTATTCCCTCTCGACGATTTCAGGTCAAGCCTCACTCTCCTCCATAGTTTTCTTCACACTGTGCTGCGGCGATTGCCAATCGAAACCGTTACTTCCATATTTATCAGCAAAACAATTCTCCAGAAAACAGACGTCTGTTAATTACTGCTAGAAACAATTGTAAAAAGGTTTTGTCTAACGCCAAAACCCGCTATTCTCAGGTCATGAAATCTCGTATCTCATCTCAGAAATTAGGCTCTCGTGACTTCTGGATAATCTTTAATAATATCAATAATAAGGGCAAATCTATAATTCCACCACTCTTGTATGGTTCAGACTTTGTCACCTCACCTAAAGACAAAGCCGAATTGTTTGCTAAAAACTTTTCATCAATATCATCTCTTGATTCCGCTAGTTGCGTTCTACCTGATATTGCCAACAAACAGGTTGATCTGTTGCTTGACATTTGTATCACTCCAGCATCTGTATCTAAAGTGATTTCCTGTCAAGACTCTTCTACAGCTTGTGGCCCGGACAACATACCTGTTATTTCTTGCAGAAGTGTTCTCCTGAGCTGTCGTCAATACTCCCAAAACTATTCAACAAGTGCTTATCAGAGTCTTGCTTTCCAGCTAGCTGGAAAGCGGCATCTGTTATCCCAATCTTCAAAAATTCTGGAGAGCGATCTGATTCGTCTAACTACCGTCCCATAAGTCTTCTTCCTATCATAAGCAAGGTTTTTGAATATTTAATTAACAAACACCTAATTTCTCATCTTGAATCTAATAACTTACTTTCTGACCATCAATATGGATTTCGATCTTCTTGTTCTACAGCTGATTTGCTAACAGTAATAACTGACAGGTTATATCGTGCATTAGATAAAGGTGGAGAGGTTAAGGCTATCGCTCTTGACATTTCAAAAGCTTTTGATAAAATTTGGCATGCTGGTCTTCTCCATAAGATTTCTTCTTATGGTGTATCCGGCAACATCTTTAATATCATTAAATCCTTCCTTTCCAATCGTAGCATAAAAGTTGTCCTCGATGGACAACACTCTTCTTCTTATTCTGTAACTTCAGGGGTCGCTCACGGTTCTATCCTTGGCCCTATACTCTTTTTAATTTACATTAACGATCTTCCAGATATTCCCACATCTAAGGTGGCATTGTTTGCTGATGATACTACCATTTATTCTTGTCGTGATAAGAAACCAACACCCTCTGATTGCTTGGAGGGGGCATTTGAGCTTGAAGAGGATCTTACTTCTGCTACAGCATAGGACTCACAGTGGCTGGTGAACTTTAATTCAGATAAAACTCAATTTTTTTCAGCCAATCGTTATCGCAATAATCTAGATCTTGCTATATTTATGAACGGTGATGTACTCGAAGAGTCACCTACTCTTCATCTTCTAGGATTAACTCTTACTTCCAATCTTTCTTGGAAACCATATATCAAATCAGTTGCAAAATTAGCATCTGTTAAAGTTGCATCTCTTTATCGAGCTCGTCACTTTTTTACTTTGGATTCTATTCTCTATCTCTATAAAACTCAAATCCGGTCTTGTATGGAATATTGTTGCCATATCTGGGGCGGATCTTCTAATGATGCCCTTTCTCTTTTAGACAAGGTGCAAAAACGCATTGTAAACATAGTTGGACCTGCTCTTGCAGCCAAACTCCAACCATTATCATATCGTCGTAATGTTGCTTCTCTTTCTCTTTTCTACAAATACTATAATGAGCACGCTCTAAAGAGCTTGCGTCTCTTGTGCCATCTACTATAATTCATTCTCGTGTTACTCGTCATTCAATTAAGTGTCATCCTTTTTCTGTGACTGTTCCTAAGTGCTCCAAAAAAAAAAAATAATAATAATGCTTACTGTCTAAGTAACAAATATGGAGTAGATAAAAAAATTCTTTGCCAAAGTTTGAGAATTAGTTGTTACGGATTTATTGGGTGAACGTTTAAATGAAACAGTTCCTTGAATCACTAATAATAGCTTTTACTACTTGTATTTAATACCACCAAATGAAAAGAAAAAAAACTTCCAACAAAACCATGTTGAGTTGGCTCTAAAATAAAACGTAAACAAAGGTATTAATGTTTGTGAAAATAGACCTCCGTTATGTATAAGCCAATATGTCAGAATGTATCATTCAAATGAATGGGTTTACATTTTAATTTTTATGAAATAAAATTAAAACAATATGAATACTTTTATCTGTTTTAAGCTATTTCTGTCTCTATTTGCATTTAAATTAGGTTCCCAGGATTTTTAAAGTAAACATTTATGTAATCTTTTCTGCAATTTAACTGTGAAGCTAAAAAAAAAATAATATAAATAGACAAAGCCAATCATGCACAAAAATTATTTGAAGCAAGTTGATAAAACTACGCGTCTACTTGCAGTTGGCGAATATTAAACTCCCGCTAACTGCGAGTATACTCGTAGTTGGCAAATAAATGACGCCGACTTGCTACGAGTTTATTTGTTGCTGGCAGCTAAAAGGTTAATCACGCTACAATACGAAAAAATTAAAGAGTTTGTATCTACTTAACACTAAGTTTCACTATCTTCAATTTAAATTTGTGAAACTAAGAATTAAATATTTTCTTATAACTTTATTTTCTCATAACTTTACTTTCTCATAACTTCAATTTTTGCAAACGGATCAAAATATTAAAACCAAGAAATTTTATTGTCACTCATTTCAAAAAATAGCGATCGTCTTTATTGCACCAAAGTGGATGTTTTATTCTCCTGGTGTTTAAACTGTATATTAACTTCAAAATGAGTTATTTCCTGTGTACTATGTACTGTGTTCTTTCTGTTTAAGAAATTGACAACTAATTATTCAAAAGTTATTTCACTTTTAAAAGGAACTTTTCTTACGCTAAAATGAATCTTTAAACATACAAAAAACGTTAATCAAAATTTTAATTATAATAATATTCTCTAAAAACCAAAAAATAGATAACAAATCTCAAAAACATCTAAAACTAACTCTTATATAATATTTTATATATAAAGTGCTCCACACTAAAAAACAGAGATATTTTTGTAATAACTTACGCCCAAATTCTTTTAATTATAATTGGTATGATATTGACAGAGAAAGTTTCATGTAATCTCCACAGGGTTTTGTCTTAGACCATATAGAAAGCTTTATTGTCCATCCAATCCATGTTTTGTTGCTACAATCATGTAATACAGGACTGTGTACATTTCATACAGCGGTATGATACAATCAAGCAGTGCATCATTATGTAATTCAAAAACTTGGATTAGAAAGGCAAAATCAACTTGGAATTATCAAAATTGTTTCTTTTGAGAAGCACTTAATAAGTTTAATCAAAAATTCATCTTTATAAGATCATATTTTTACAAAATAATTATTAGAGGGGGATAAGCAAAAAACCATGCAGCTACCTTGGCCGCAGCATAAAGATTTTACAATGTGCTTTTTATAAAATACGTACCTGTTATAAAGTTAATATTGTTAATTGTTTTAAAAAATTATTTATGTCCGACTTGAATCATTTATTATAAAACTAAATGGAAACTTAAAAAGTCAGAACATGTTTCAAAAGAAAGAACTTAACTTTTCAGTCATTACTAACCAAGAGTTTCTAAAATCAGCAACAGTAAAGATAATAAATATATATATATATATATATATATATATATATATATATATATATATATATATATATATATATATATATATATATATATATATATATATATATATAGATATATGTATATATATATATATATATATATATATATATATATATATATATATATATATATATATATGTATATATATATATATATATATATATATATATATATATATATATATATATATATATATATATATATAAACCAAAGATTTCCAAAATTTATTTGACTTACGTTCAAGTCATGCTTTGAAACATGATATTGTTTTAATTAACAACATCATTCTTAAAAAGTTTAGTTCAATTAGAGTTTATCTAGTTAGCCAATTTGGCTAATAAAATTAACGTTATCACATGGTTATCAGTTATTGTAATTTTTTCACAAAGACTCGCTTCGTGATCTTTAGTTCAATATAATCCATATAAGAATACATTTGATCTGTATTAAAAGAATCCGTAATGGACCAGTGCTTGCAAGCCATCAGTGAAACATAGCGTTTATTTACTTCTGTGGTAATTCGTAAGTTACTATACTACCCATTGTAATTGTTGCAAAGAAGCGTGAAACATATATATATATATATATATATATATATATATATATATATATATATATATATATATATATATATATATATATATATATATATATATATATACATATTTATATATATATATATAATTAGTAAAAAACACTTATCTAACTTATTTAAATTTTTCTTAAGTGATTTTCTACCAATTTATATATATATATATATATATATATATATATATATATATATATATATATATATATATATACATATATATATATATATATGTATACATATATATATATGTATACATATATATATATATATATATATATATATATATATGTATATATATATATATATATATATATATATATATATATATATATATATATATATATATATATATATATATATATATAGATATAGATATAGATATATAAGATATATAATAAATTTGCGAACATTAGCCCAATCGTTATGCATATTATATATATATATATATATATTTATATATATATATATATATATATATATATATATATATATATATATATATATATATATATATATATATATATAATATGCATAACGAGTCATCCTTGGCGACATTCAATCGAAATGGTTACCTGTGACAAGTGGAGTTCCGCAAGGATCAGTCTTGGGTCCAATTTTATTTGTCATTTTCATCAATGATCTGCAGGATGTAATAAGCAAAGAAAAGATTTGTAAGATCTACGCTGATGACACTAAAATTCAAAGCATTGTCAGCTCACTTGCTACTCAACTTCAACTCCAATCAGATAATATCCAAATTGTCCAATGGACTAAATAATGGCTCATGGAGCTAAATGCAAAGAAATAGAAGGTCACTTTGGCCAAAAAAAATTAACTCCTTTCAAGTACTCAATGGAGAAAATAGGCCCTTGTTCAATAACGACTCGAACTACATTGGAAGCAACCACCTCTGAGCGTGACTTGGGAATTCAAATTACCAATGATCTTAAAGTAGAAACCCAATCCTTCATTGCCTCATGTAAACCAAATCAAATGCTAGGCATCCTAAAACACGCTTTCCAATCTCGTGATGCTTCTTTATGAAGACAACTCTATTCCACCGACATCCGTCCTTTACTTGAGTTTGCAATTCCAGCTTGCAACCCTCATTTGGTGAAGGATGAATAAACTATTGAATCAATACAGCGCATAGCCACAAAAATACCAGACAAACTAAAAAAGTTAGACTACATGTCCAGATGTTTACAACTTAGCCTATCTTTTCATATTGAACGTCGTAAACGAGGTGACCTCATCCAAAAATACAAAATTATTAATAACATCGACATAGTCAACTGGCACTTTCCTCTCATCACAATTCCACCAAGAACAAGATACAGAGAAAGAATTCACCGTGAAAAGTACAGCAACAATTTAGCTCGTTTCCACTTTTTTAACAATCGCATTGCGAATGCATGGAACATGTTACCAGATAAAGTAATCGGTTCTCCAACTGTCAACAGTTTTACCGCGAGCCTCGATAAGCTCTAATGTTACTTCAGCTCGTAGCTATCTTTAGTGAAAGTTGCAATATGAGCTTTACAAAAACTAACTATAATCTGACAATCTATGATTTGTATTTTGTCAATTATTTTTACTTTTGTTGTAACAAATATATACTACTACTACTACTACTACTACTACTACTACTACTACTACTACTACTACTACTACTACTACTACTACTACTACTACTACTACTACTACTACTACTACTACTACTACTACTACTACTACTACTACTACTACTACTACTACTACTACTACTACTACTACTACTACTACTACTACTACAACTACTACTACCACTACTACCACTACTACCACTACTACCACTACTACCACTACTACCACTACTACCACTACTACCACTACTACCACTACTACCACTACTACCACTACTACCACTACTACCACTACTACTACTACAACTACTACTACTACTACTACTACTACTACTACTACTACTACTACTACTACTACTACTACCACTACTACCACTACTACCACAACTACCACTACTACCACTACTACCGCTACTACCACTACTACCACTACTACTACTACTACTACTACTACTACTACTACTACTACTACTACTACTACTCCGGATTATAGGCACCGGCATCATAAGCATATGATATAATTACAAAACTTGTGACCGTTAAATAATAACAAAAATTTTTTTAAATTTTGACGTCACCTTTACAATGGCTTCTTTTACTTAAGTATAAAAAAAAATGAAATTCAAAAAATGAAGTCCAAAAAATTGTTTTGACATTTGTTTTGTCCATTGTCCAAATAATTATCACCGTACATTGGAGAACATTGATGTTTTTGTATCTTCAAGGCTTCACGGACTTTTCTTTTAAACTTTTTATCCTCAAGTGTTTCTGCCCTATCCCATTCAATATTCTCATCGCAATTTACTTTATGCAAAGCTAATGAAGACTGGTTTAACTTGCCTTTAGTCAAAAATTGTTAATGTTGTTGAACCCTTGTTCTTATTTGAAGTTTCGATTCACGGACACTTTGGAGCATTTCACTTAATTAAATAGGTTCCAGGTTGGCTGTGTCGTGGTAATTTTGATTTATTTCTAGACGTTAATAGCGTTTTTAGGTAAGCATTTGACTTAAAAACAGTTCTGTAACCAGCTTTTCTAAAAATTCTTCTAAGTCTGGAAGATATTATTGGTATCCATGGTAAAGAAATTGTAGGAAGGTTATTACAGTTTGATAGAGTTTTATTTTATTAACGTTTTTTCGAACGTGATAAGAAATACCTTTAAGCATTTTTTCATCGTACCCATTTTCAGTAAACACTTGAATTAAAAAATTTATCTCATCTTTGAAATGGTTTTCGCTGCATATTGTGTATGCTCTTTGTATATATCCGTTGGATATTCCGTTTAAAATTTTGGGATCGTGATTAGAATGAGGTTTGATTTGGAGATTGGTCATAGCATCTTTCCTGTAAACCTTGAACTTATATTTTCCATGTGTATTATTAATAACAGTTATATCCAAAAAGTTAAGTATCTTATTTTTGTTTTCAACTTCAATAGTATATTTTAAAGAAGGATGTTATCTATTAAGGATTGTTTGGAATTGTTCCGCTTGATTTAAGTTAGAAAACCTAGCGTGGCTATTATCTACATATCTATATAAGGATTTAATATCAATTGAAGGAGTCATTGTCATCGGCATTTTTATTGCCTTTTCCTTATGGTATTGTAAAAAAGATTCAGCCAAAACAACCATAAAAGACAATCCAATTGGGCCTGAATTATCCAACTCATTAATCTCACTGTTCCACAAGAAATAACAACGAAACAAACAAAATTCAATTAGTTGTTTTGTTTCAGTTAGAGTAAGCTTAGTTGAGATTTTGTAAGAAACGCTTTTATTTAATTGATCCAAAAGTACTAAAATTGCTTCTTTTAATGGTATTGATGGGTATAAGTTCACAATATCAAAGGATACCTTTATTTCATCTTTGTCAATTAACTACGACTTAGTTTGTTAATAAAGTCTTTTGAATTTTTTAACCTAATAGGATTTTCATTTAAGACAGGTTGTATTCTTCTAACCATGTAGTACGAAATTCCATAACAAGGTGTGCCAATAGTTGATACAACGACTCTCATTGGAAAAAATTTGTCTTGTTTATGAGCTTTAATTAGCCCATACAAACGTGGTGGAACAGGATCACTCGGATATATGCTTTCATATTCATCTTTAAAAAAACGTTGCTTTTTGTTAAGATTCGAAAGGAAAGAATTTATTTTAATTGCATAACTTAGAGTAGGATCAATACTAATAATTTTTGTTGGGCCAATCTGTTCTCTAATTTTTTCAATTGCTTTATCATGTTCTATTCTCACGAATCCTATTCTTTCATCAAATGGATAAGTTTCAATTTTCTTATCTTGATGAATTTCTTTAAATGCTTTTCTTTGATCTCTCGTTAGATTATGATTAACTTTTTTGCCCATTTTAAGTTCTCTCAGTACATTTTTACAAGGCGATGTCGATTTTTGAGTTAAATGCCGTCTTATAATTGGGATTGACTCAACACAAAGTTTATTATAAATAGACACAAACATATCGTGAGCATCATTTATATTTTTATTGGCTAGTAATGATGCCCAACCAATATTTGATAGTTTAGCGGACATAGCAGTGAAGTCAACTTTTCTAAAATTAAAGCTGGAGCCGGGGAATTTATTTGCCCAATCGGTAGGAAGACATAGCTCCAAAGAAAACTTAAATGAGATTGGCGAGCTTCTAGTTCATGGTGTAGATCTTGTGGATGTGGGATTGTTAGGCTGGAGACCTCTGCACATGATCAGATTTTCTATAAAGTTCTATAATCTGATTGGTCTAACTTGGTGTTGGTCCCGTCGTCCTTATAAAGTATCATTTTTATTTCACTATCTCTGATAGCAGAGTATTAACGCTTGCTATTTTTGAGCTTATAACGTAAAGTAACCCCGTTTTTTTTTCTTAATTTGGTAGTAATCTATTCTTGTCCTTGCATATTTTGCGTAGTTTTGCTCTATTTGCTCTTTCAATTGCCGTTTTGTCTCCGTTCAGATAATGATTACAATAATTAAGAGAGTTTTTGAGTTTTCAACTTTTCCTGAGAAATTCTTGGGCAGCTTCTTGGTCAACAAGTTCAACAACAACTAGCGGTGATTTTCCTGCTACTGACTCTTCTGTCTGGTTGATGTAGTTTCGCTGTCAGGTTTTTTTTTTTTCAGTCGTCTCATCTGTTTGATTTTGCTTATAGGAGCACCGATTTCCTCAGCTATCTTCACTATATGACTTAGATCCTCGTTATCACGCACGTTTACATCAGTTGTCAACATAATGTTATATGTATAATATATATATATATATATATTTATATATATATATATATATATATATATATATATATATATATATATATATATATATATATATATATATATATATATATATATATATATATATATATACATATGCATATATATATATGTATATATATATATATATATATATATATATGTTTATATATAAATATATATGTCTTTATTTACTTATACATATTTGTATATTTTTTATATATATTTATATTTATATATATTTTACATTATATATTATATATATGTATATATTTTATATTATATATTTTGTATATGTTTTATATTATGTATATTATATATATTATGTGTTGTATGTATATTATATATATTGTATTGTATGTGTTGTATGTATATTATATATATTGTATATGTTTTATATTATGTATATATATATTATGTATACTATACTATATATATATATATATATATATATATATATATATATATATATATATATATATATATATATATATATATATATATATATATATATATATATATATATATATAATATGTATATAAATATATATATATTTATATACATATTATATATATATGTATATATATATTTATATACATAATATATATATATATAAATATATATATATATATATATGTATATATATATATATATATATATATATATATATATATATATATATATATATATATATAATATGTATATAAATGTATATATATATTTATATACATATTATATACATATATATATTTATAAAATATGTATATATACACGTATATGTATATATATAATGTTTATATATATAAATATAGTATATATATATATATATAATATATATATATATATATATATATATATATATATATATATATATATATTTATATATATATATATATAAATATATATATATATATATATATATATATTTATATATATATATATATATATATGCATTATATATTTTTATATATATACATATATGCATCAGTATATAAGTACATATATATATATATACATATATATATATATATATATATATATATATATATATATATATATATATATATATATATATATATATATACATGTATACGTATTTATATATTGATGTTCTGTTTTTGTTATGAATAAAAGTACATCTATATTTGCCTTTATACATAATTAAACCCATTATGTTATACAGATGCGCATGTATGAAATATACATATATGCTCGTGACAGTGCGTGCATTATAATCGAATGCGAAATACATTTGTTTTTATAATAACATTTGTTTTAAAATCTAATAATTGTACAAATAAGAAACATAAACTTTTTCACAATTAAGGGAAAAATCATATAAATTTGATATTGTACATATTATAGCTTCTTTATTATAAATATAA
>NC_088929.1:49582500-49602500 GCF_038396675.1 Hydra vulgaris
ATTTTCAAAAATTTATTTAAGAACTTTTCAACTTAAAGATTTTATTGACCAAGTAATGTTGAAGTAAATATTTTTTTAAAATATTAAAAAATCAAATAATTTTAGACCTTTTTTTTAAAAAAAATTTATAACATATTTAAATAAAGTAATTGTTATGAGTATTTCATAATGAATAATATAAAAGTGTGAATCGACCTTAAAATGTTTACCAAACATTGTTTTATCTTCGCGACTTGTAGAGCCGTTTTATTAATCGTTGTCAAATCTGCTCAACTTACCCCTACTAGACAAGGCGACACATCACTTAGGTTATATAAAGAACTATAAGACTTGGGAAAAAAGGATAAGTATAATCAATAGCTAAATAAATGGGTAAAATATAAACACTTAAGTGATACCAGGTAAATGCTTTTTTATCTAAGAGAAAAATAGCTAAAATATTTTTTTTAACTTTTTTGGTCCATAATCGAAAAAGTGTCCGTGCATGTTACAGAACCGGGGTCCAACAGCCATTTGATGCGCATTTTATTACCATTCTAAATACCTATCTTTTATCCGTTAGATGTTTTGCCATGTGATGCGTACTTTTTGAGATATTTTAGACCAAGCTTCAATCGCTTGGTCTTACCGCTTTTTTAACCTTCTCGTTTTTCATGCATCTTTCAGCCATCTTGAAAAAGTAATGAATAACTCAGGCGTGTAAGAAGTTTTCGCGCTAAATAGTAATAATGTGAGCAACTTGTATTTTATATCATAGCATGATAAGTTTTTGATATCATAATGGTATCATGATATGAGTTTATAAAATCATATTATGGTATTTGGGCATTGAAAGATAAAAAATTAATTTTTATTATGCTGTGGAACCATTATATAAAAATCCATTGAAAATTAAATTGAATTTTCAAAGTTATCATACAACTATGATACCATGATGATATCATTATTTGATATCATATCTTTAGAAAGTTTTGATATCATTATGATATCACATTGGTATCGCTTCTTGACTGGGTAATATAATGCTTTTTGACCAATTTTTTTTGAATAGTGATAAAAAGTTTCTATTAAAATAAATACTTTCTTATATAACCTCGCCTTAAAACCTAATTTCATTGTGATAATCAAACTTTTTTAGCTTTTAGTTCAGCGACGCAACCTAAATTTTGCTGATAAGTATGTGACATAAAAACACTTGAATTATTTTTAAGGAGTAAAAGTTTTTTTACTTAAGACATATATATATGATATTATTTTTGATATTATTATCAAAGATTCTTTCTGAATAAAAATATGGATATGTTTTGTTTAAAATATTCCAATAACTTGCCCTCATACTTTACTCACTTTTTCGAATAATAAAAAGAAAAATCAGCTACTAACATTCTTTATTTAACAGAATTTATCTACTCGGTTCAAATGTTTTCTAATTAAAATTTATTTTAACAATGATTTTAAGGTGTTTAATCTGCAATTAAAAAAAAAAAAAGTTTTTGAAAAAAGGAATTTTTAAACACGAAATTTATCTCTTTCATCGTGGAAATAGCCATTCTGGGACTGCCAAGGACGTTGTAGGGATTGAATTCGGAACTCCTCGCTAATGAGACGAATGCTCTGCCACTAACGTTTTATTTGTCCTGATTTTATGCTTGAACTTGTTTAGAGGTCATTTAAAAATTTAGTTGCACATTTTTCATTCAATAATTTGCTTTTCTTAATGCTGCAACATGGGCAAAGGAAATAAATGTTATTAAAAATACCTAATCATGGGAATTGGGGCGACACAAAATATGTAAAAAAAACAAAAATAAAACCGCAGTACATTTTTCGGTTCTATCAAACTTAGAGACTTTACAAAATCAATTTCAGGTTCCAAAGTGATCAGGAAGAGCTACATGTAAATTTAAAAATTTTACGTTCGAAGCATTTTTATTTCTTCACTTTATTTTATTATCTTCAGATCATTCAGAAAGTTTTGAAAACATGTGTCAAAAACTTAAGTGTCTAAAACATTTGTGACTAAAACATTTGTGATTATTTACAATTATTTAAAAAAAAAAGTTTAATTGCAGCATAAATTGTGTGGTTTGCATTTTAATCACTTGGCAACTTTTGATTTATTAATTACCTTGCTCTAAACTTTGATTTATATAATATTTACATATCCGTACAAAATGTTGAAAATCAAAGAGAGAAAAACAAAAGAAATTAGCTATAACGCTCGTAGGTCTGTTTACCTGCTTAACTCGCCTTTAAGCTATTTACCTACAAACTTTAGCTAGAGATAAGCAATTCAAAAAAACTAAATTAAATACTAAAACAAATTTTTCATGTTCTCGAGCAAAAGAGGATGTTATATGCAAACGGAAAGACGAGTTTTGTAACTAAAATACCGAAAATACTGTTTACTCCAACAAATTGTAAATATTTGGAAGTCTGCAGATTTCAGAAATTATTTGATTTCTGAGAGAAGCATAGTGGAAAAGTTTATATCTCTATATAGCAAATACAAAATTTTGTGCAACAGTAAAAGTTTTCAAATCAAAAAGCAATTTTCCGACAGCCACACAAATGAATTTTACAATATGATAGAGGAATTGTTTGATATCAGTGCGAAAGACTTTGAGAAGAATTTGAGACACGAATCAATGCCTCGTGATATTTCTACTATAAAAGAAGATTTGGCCTTCTTAGATGATGAAAGGTGTTTTTTTTCTAAATTTTAAAGATTTCACCAACTGAGATCAATTGAAAAAAAACATATGTACTTATTTTTCCTAAACATAAAGAATAATTTTTTGGACGAATTTGGTTTTTTTATTTAAATTTATCTTATGCTAAGTGTTTTAACAACTTTTTACACAGAACTAACAGAAATATGATCATATCTTTTAAAATTGATAACGAGCTTAAAGCAAGGTTTCAGAGAAAGATCGATAGATGCAAGAGAAAAGAAGAATATAAAGATCGAGTACAAAAGAACAACGATTCATTAACTCGTGATAACAAAGAGGAAATGGTTAAAAAAAGGCAATGGAACCATAATTTTTTTTCTAACAATGATATAGATTTTAATTTAGCAGATGAGGAACCTACAGAACCTAAAAAATAAGAGCTTTCGAGATCAAACCCTTTTTATTGCAAGTGTAGTAAACTATTTAGGAGATGTTAAACAATTAAAGTTAAGCAGAAAATCTGTCAGAAAGCAACGTTACAGATTTTTAGAAGAGGAAGGAGGCCAGATACGTAATGAATATATTGATTTAATGGCTAAGAAAGTGTTAGTTTTACATTTTGATTGTAAATTGTTAAATCATATTGAGGAGAACACTAAACAGCCCGCTACTACAGATAGACTATCGGTATCTGTAACTAGCCCAGAGTTTGAAATCAAAAATGATCGTTTACTTAGTGTTGTGCCAACTGAGAGTGGTAAGGGAATCGATAAGGCTATAAGTATTATGAATCTCCTAGAATATTTGAAGTTTGTGACTATATTATAGGATTCTGTTCTGACACCACAGTAAGGAACAATGGATGGAAATCTAGTGCAATAACTATTATGGCAAGATTTCTTGGTAAACCATTTCTTTGGTTATTGTGTAGACACCATATTGCTGAGATAAATATTATTTGGGCTTTTAATGCAATTTCAAAGAAAACATCTAAAGCCCCTGCAAATAAGTTGCTAAAAGATTTTTAGCAGAAATTGATAACAGAGTTTTATCCAAAAGTGTCAGCCAATGGTTCTGTATAAAAGTTCAAACGATTTCCTGCGGAAGACCTTATTGTTGGCAGTGACCTATGCAAACTTTATTTGAAGGCTAAAAAGTTTGTAACTAATGCACTAGAGCATGAAATTTTCCCCAGGTATGTAACAATGATATTAAATGTAACAGTTTTTCCATGCATACACTTTTTAAAGGATATTAAATAAAAATAAGAATATTTTAGGAATGATTATAAGCGTCTTGTTGAATATTTGGCGTATTACATGAACGTTAAATCTGAGAAATTAAATAATTTTCACATCTATCAGCCTGGCGCCTGTCACAATGCAAGGTTTATGGCATATGCAATATACTTTTTAATGCTTGATATGACATCCACAGTCGTTGAATACCTGACTCCTAAAAAGAAACATATGGTCGCAAGGCTAGCATTTATTGTTGCTATTTATTATGGACCTGCCTTTCTTAAATCAGGCAAAGCAGAGCATGCCCTCCTAAATGGTTTTAATGCATTTAAGTTTACTGAAACAACTAAAACAGAACGGGATTATGAAGTTGGAAACTCACTTCATAAAAGCATGAGTAACCACACATGGTATTTGTCTCCTAAAGTTGTCGTACTATCGCTAGGTGATCCTCAAATGAAAGCAGATGCTAAGCGTTTATTCATTGAGGGCGTGTGCCCCCCTAAAATTATTAAATCACATTTTACATTATTTTTTTAACTCTCAGGGCCGACGACACCCTGTGTTGCTGGCCCTGAGAGTTGAAATTTTTTTGTTAAATAATAGTTAACTGTAAGATACTACAAACTGTGTTTTTTTTCTTAGATCAAAGATCAATCAAGAATTTAGTTATAAATACATTTTAACCCGTAAAAATAACATAAAGTTCAGCCAATCCTCAATATTTGAGAAATTACATGTTGCACTTCCAAGGAAGAAAAATAAATAAAATTTTGTATTTAGACTAACTGAATGTTGTAGAACAGGTTAAGCAACTGTGGTTTTTGATTTTCTGAAAATGTTATTTTTTGACCCTAATTTGTGTCACCCTAATGCGAATACTAAAAAAATATTGCGACTATATTTATCTTGGTTTTGATATCTAGCTATTGGTTATAAAAGTGTGCTCCATGATGATGACGTGTGTATTAATAACGACAAATTTTTATTAGTTAAATATATATGGTCTGCCCTTTATTAAATCTAGCAATACACAGCTTTAGTCTTTACTGTGCTTGTTAATTTCTAAAGCTCTGTTTCTTGTTACTTTTTTTTGTAACAAACAAAATCCTAACTTGTTTAAGGAGTTTCTTAAAGAGTTTTTTGTAAAGTTCCAAGTGCTTTTAGGAAATGGTCTTATTTGCAAAGACTATTTTTTGAAGTATGATAATGTTAAAAAATTGACATGTGATACTTCAGCGCGAGCAAAATATTAAATGTATAAAAAGAAAAAGTTGTTTTCAATCAGACCAATTTTTTTCTTACTTTTAGATGCTTCTTAATATTTATAAGTCATCTCACCAGCACACAGTTTGTTAAGATGAGTTATAAAGAATATAAACGTCTTTTGATTGATTCACTTTGCATTTCTAAATTTGTTTTGGACGATATGCACTTAGTTTGTTTTGAGGTTGTCAATCAATTAACGGTATTTTGTAAAAGGGACCAAAGATACATTGTTTGTCATATGTTCAAATTAATTCAAATTTATGAAAAGTCAAATGACTTATCCGGTTAAAAACCATCTGATTTTTTGGTAGAGTTTAAAAGATAAAGGCTACATAGTTAATTTTTTTTGTATACTGGTCCCTATGTACTGAAGATACAAACCAAATTAACAGCATCAATGCATTGGTTATACATTAATGCTGTTGAATTGGTTTGGATGGCTGGATTATAGAAGGTGTAAATTTTTATGGTCCAACATTTACAACATAAAACGTACATAACCTGATTCATTTTGTTATAAACATTTGAATGACTGCTTCTTGATATGTCTGCCTTTTTTATTTAAAAGTTGTTGAGCCTGTTTTTGGTAAAAAGATGCTACTTGCTCAAATCGTCAAGAGTTTAAGTGAAATACAAGTAGTTCGGATTGGGAGAAAAAACACCTAACAAAGTCATCACTGGTGTTTAAGAGAGCTATTTATAAAAATGACTATTGATTCTTCACTTTGTGAAAATGTACTATTTCAGTTTCTTTATTGTATCATACAATTCAAGTTACATTAAAACATATTGTTTTTGCCAAAACAACCCCTGTAAAAGAAAACTTTATAGAAATCTGAACTCAAACACAAAGGTATTTGTTATTAAGGTAAAAAAAAGATATGCTTTTTTTTCCCATAATGTCACGATTATGTGTTTTAAATAAATTTTGTTTATTTATTCAATTAAAAATATATATATATTTTTGTTTGGGAAGGGATCAGTTTCATTAGTTTTGCAGTTTATTTAGAAATTGCTTTTTCTATTTCAGATGATGTTGCTAAACGATTTTCAGTCAATAATCTTTCATAGCATGAAATAGAAAGTTAGCCTAAAATCTGCTATTTGTGGTATTTCTATATATTCGTTCCAAATGTTTTTTTATTTTGTTCTTGAAAATGCTAATAATTATATTTGTTTGTGCCTTTATGTTTCTTCATTTATTTTCATCTTTTTTTGTCAAACAAAGAACACGCAAATTATTTAAGATATGGTGAAAATTTTGAAAGAAAGTAAAAATTGAACTAGCTTTACTCTCAATTACTGTCTATTATTTTAAAATTTTAAAATAGAAGTATTGCAAGGTTTATATTTTTTAGTCTTTTAATTTCCGTACTCAATAATTTGCTGGAATAATATAATTACCATCTATGAACTTAATAAATAAAAGAAAAAAAGAACTTCAAAGCTCCATGTCATACAGGATAACATTGCGCTTTATTGTTTTTTGCAGTGTATAAATAATATCGTGAGAATGTTAGAAAAACGTTAGAGGACGTTTTTCCTACAACCTGTGGCCAGCGCCGTCAAAATAACATTGGCATATATTTCATTTTTACTATTACTATTACGTCTAAACAACGATAGAAAAGACATTGCCTCAACTTCATTTAAGTCAAAATATAACATTTGTCTAACGTCTTTTTTTCTTAAAATTTAATGTTGCTCTTACGCTTTTCCGACGCTTAAATGTAACCTTGTTACAACGTCATTTTTACATTGTTGCATTGTTTTTCCGCTGTTTCATTTAAAACATCTTATTAACGTCTTTCGAAAAGATACAGAAGACGTTGGAACAACATTGTGCAAACGCAATTTTTTTAATGGGCATGACCGACGTCACGGGTTTCAAAGTGGAGGAGCATAATCGTCTATTTCTAAAAAAAGTCCTACATTTCTAGAATTTTCTCTAAAAAAAAAGGTCCTTTAAATAAAAGTGGGGGTTCACGTGCCACTTCGGCGTCGTCGGCCCTGTGTGTGTGTATATATATATATATATATATATATATATATATATATATATATATATATATATATATATATATATATATATATATATATATATATATATATAGTTACATATATATATATAAATATATATTCATATATATATATATACATATAAAAATATATATATATATATATATATATATATATATATATATATATATATATATATATATATATACAGCGGCGGCTCGTCAATTGGGGCCATAGGGGCCCGGCCCCACCTATGTTTATTTAAGATAAAATATTTGATTATGTTAATATATATTTTTTTTATATATACAAATATGCAATTATCAGCCTAAGCTATTTGCAGACAAGTTTTATAAAAATAAATAGTTCTAAGTTAGTTCTAATTTTAAACTATTTTAATTTATAAGTAATATGTTTATTTGCAATTAATTCAAAGTATTGTAGCGTTGTTTTAATTCATTGCCAATAACGGATGGGCCGATTTTTACTGGCCCTATTTATTTTGTTTGTAGTGATATTATTTTTGATGCGCGCGCAGAATTTATTGTGCTTTCAGATGGGACGAAAAAACGCACCGCAGGGCCTCATTGAACTGGCCCGAAAAGAAAAGAACCATAAAAAACATCACGAATTTTAAAAACTTCACACACCATTTTTAATGTTTTTTTTTTGGGGGGGTGGGGGGTGGGGGGAGGAATAAAGCTAAAGTCAAAGAACTAAAACTATATAAATATTTATGTATGCTTACAAACAGATATTAAGTTTTTAAATCTTTAATTACATAAAATTGTTAAAGCATGTAAAGACAATGTAAATAATCTTAAGAAGTTTACTCTTATTTATGACTGACATTCTAAATGTTGTATTTAAGAATTATGGATTTAATTAACTAAAATATGTGTTGTATTATAAAAAGATTCTTTAAAAAATTTTTTATGTTGTAAAAGTATCTTTATTGTTTTTGTTGACCCTTTCGTCATCAGAGAGTCAAATGTATATGTAATGTTACATTCTTTATTATTTTATCGAATATTAATTAAGATTAAGAGTCCTTCTTGACTGAACTACTGTTGATAAAATTTTGAATCATGCCAAGGTCATACATTCTAGTTACAATATAGTTTAAAGTTATCTTATTACAATAATTTAGGTTCATTAATAAGATAATTTGACATGAACAAAATTGATAGTTTATTGGCAAAACGTTTCTCGTCGTTGGGTCTTCAAGAAAAACTAGAAATCAAAAATCTTGGGGCATACCAACCAAAAGGTGTTCGTATAACTTAAGTTGATGGTAAAAAAACACGAACATTTTGTGTATCATGGTTTGAAAAAAAATCATGGTTAAGTGTTAGTGATGAAAAAAATTCGTTGTTTTGTTTTTATTGTGTTTTGTTTGGTGGCGAGAGCTTGTGGGCAGAAAATGGCTGTAAAGATATGAAACATCTTTCTGAGCGAATACAAAAACACGAATCCAGTAAAACACATATAAGTAATTCGTTGCAGTTTCAAATGCTCGGAAAGACAAACATTTTATCGACAATTGATGCTGGATACAGTCTTAGCAAAAAAAAACATAATGAATTAGTTGACAAAAACAGACATACATTATCGAGGGTTATAGATTGTATAAAATTTTGTGGTGTACACGAATTGCCCTTAAGAGGACATGACGAAACTATTGACTCAAATAATCGAGGGGTATTTTTAGATATGGTTTCATACACAGCTACATTGGATAGTGCGTTTAGCGATCATCTTAAAGATTCAAAAATATTAAAAAATACTTCGAAAACAAACCAAAATGAGATTCTAGAATGTATGTATAAAGTATTCATAAAAGAAATTAAACGTGAGATAGATAAAGCAAGATTTGTTTCCTTGCAAGCAGATGAAACAACTGATGTATCTTGTCGTTCTCAGTTCGTCATTATTTTGCGTTATTTAAAAGGTTATCAACCAGTTGAAAGATTTATAGCATTTATTGATGTTCAGGATAGAACTGCTATGGGTCTTACAAATGTATTAAAAGAAGAAATAAATTGTTTTGGTCTAAAGGAAAAATTAATTGCACAGGCTTATGATGGTGCAGCAGTTATGAGCGGATCAAGGAATGGAGTCCAAAGTCCAATTGGATTTGGATCCGAAAAATTTCAAATTTAATAGACAACATTTTCCTCGGAATCATATAAACAATATTCTAAAAAACTATCCAATGCTGAGTGCAGTTAAGTTGATGTCCGAACTAACCGTTTTATATGAAAATGCTGTTTTTAGTGATATTGGCACCATTAATGCCCTATCCCAGTTTATGCATGAAAATAACTTGATTTTCTGAAGTATCAAAGTTGATAAAGATTGTTTTAGTCACACCTGTGTCTACAGCCGATGCTGAACGGTGTTTTAGTACTTTAAAAAAAAATTAAGACACCTTTGAGAAATTCCACAGGTCAAGATCGGTTGAATGCATTAGCTGTACTATCAATACATAAAGATTATTTACAGGATATTGATCAGTTTAATCAAAAAGTAATTGAAATGTTTTCTTTTATGAAACAGAGAAGAGTAGATTATTTGTATAAATAATATGCTTAAATCATTGTTTTTAACATCATTCTTTATTTTAAAATATATTATACCTTTATGAAAATTATAGTGTTAATCGTATTTTCTTATATTTATGACTTACTTCAAACTAACTAAAAGCTTTTACCATAAAGTTGAAATAACAAAAAAACCTAAAGAAGAAATATCAAAATCAGGGCAGTTTACAGTCAGTTTTCAGTCAGTTTTTGCTGCTTTTTACGTAGGTTTAAAAGATTCAATGCCATTAAATACTTATGCTTTATTTTGGGAGTATGCTAGCGCGTAACTCTCTCAACCAATCAAAAAACGCTAGCGACCAAAAAATTCCTCATAAACACCTAATTATCAGTTACGCTGAAAGTGAGTCGTTGCGATATTTTTTGATTAATATTTACTGGCCCGACCAAAGTTTATTGTCACCGGCCGCCACTGTATATATATATATATACATATATATATATATATATATATATATATATATATATATATATATATATATACATATATATATATATATATATATATATATATATATATATATATATATATATATATATATATATATATATATATATATATATATATATATATATATATATAATATATATATATATATATATATATATATATATATATATATATATATATATATATATATATATATATATATATATATATATAGTTACGATTCCTGCAAGAGTGTTAAAACTTCAACAAAATATTATTATCCGAACATGTTGTTTAGTAAACAAAGTTTTAAAATTGATTATTAAAAAAAAATTTTAAATCATTTGTTTTAGAAATATGGTTGTTTTACCACGAGAAATTTTTAATAATTAACTGATATTTATTTAAATTCATTGGATTTACCATTGATTTTTCAAGTATGGGAGTTAAAATCAAAGAATGGTCCCAAGCTCAGCGCAATTTGGTTTTTGACCTGTTAAAGCAAAGTAAAACATTTAGGTCGATAAATAAAGCGACTGAAATGGTATTAAAAACCATCAGCGATCTGATTAAAAAGTATAATAAGTTTGGATATGTGCAAAATTAGCCAAGATCTGGAGCTAAGCGTAAAACTACATCAAGCATAGATCAACAAATTATCAAGATGGTGCAAATAATCGCTTTTTATCAGCCCAAAATCTTTCTCCTTGAGAAAGATTTTGGGTTACAAGTGAGCTCATATACTATTCAATATCGATTGAATGAAAGTGGATTTAACGCAAGAGTTCCACACAAGAAACCATTCCTTCCAAAAATCCATCGAAAACGAAGACTTGCATTTGCTAAAAAATATGTAAATATGACTGTATCATTCTGGAGGAAAGTTTTGTGGACGGACGAGTCAAAATTTAATCTTGTGATATCCGATAGAGCTCAAAAAGTATGGGGAAAAAAAGGTGATGCATTCACGCTCAGTTGTATTTGAGGCACAGTAAAACTTAGTGGAGTCAGTGTTAGAGTATGGGAATCAATGGTTTGGAACGGAACAGGAAAACTGGAGTTTATTAATAGAATTATGGACTCTGAGGTTTATGTTAACATTCTCAAAATATTAATCTGGCTTCGATTAAAAAACTGCAATTAGGAAAACATTTTATCTTCCAACAAGACAACGACCCTAAACATACGTCAAAGAAAGCAAATGATTTTTTTAACAAAAAGCAATTTGAGTTACTTGAATGGCCAGAGCAAAGTCCAGATCTTAATCCAATTGAACATCTCTGGGCTATTTTGGATAAAGTATGTGGCACATGATGTCTTAAAAGAAAAGAATAGCTTAAGATCATGCTCCACGAAGCTTGGGCTGATATTGACTCAGATACGACAAAGAAATTAGTTGAATCAATGCCTTACAGAAGTCATAAAAGCTAAGGCGGTTCAACTCGATGTTAAAAACTCATAAAAATAATTACTCGTAGAAGCCTTAATCTTTAGGCCTTAATCTTTAAAATTTTGTTCGGATACTTATTTAATACTAACAAATTGCATAGTTTTATAGCATTAAATAAGTATCCGAACAGGTTTTTTTTTTTTTTTTGCATATTGAATTCGTTATTAAATTTTCTTTCAGAATAATCATTTTTTTTATTTATATTAAGTTATTTTTTTCTGAAATAACCTTTAATCTGAAAAAATTTGTTTTCCATAATAAAATGTTTTGCTCGGATTCTTATTTTTCTAACTGTATATATATATAAATATATATATATATATATATATATATATATATATATATATATATATATATATATATATATATATATATATATATATATATATATATATATATATATATATGTATATATATAAAGATCATATAAACTTAATATATTGATCACCAAAAAAAAAAGCACAACTTAAAAAATATATTTAGTCAATTTAGTTTACATAGAATACAAACCTAATTTATAACTTATATGCTATATTTATACTCATATTATTATACTAATTTTTTTATAATTACTTTATAATTGCGCATATAAATAATTATACCTATTTATGCACACACACACAGATATACATATAATATATATATATATATATATATATATATATATATATATATATATATATATATATATATATATATATATATATATATATATATATATATATATATATATATATATATATATATATATGTATATATATATGCTGTCGTGTTTTTATTTTAAAAACTTAGAGCTAAAAAATTTAAAAAAGTTTAAATGTTATACTTTTATAAAATTAATATTTGATATATATAACCTTGAAGAGCTAATTAATAGAGTGTCTGAATTGAAACGTAAAGACATTGAGAACTTGTCAAAAAATGATAAACTAGTGAATAAAAATGTTTTATTGACAGAAGTAGTTAAAGTATTAGAAGAAGAAAAACAGATAGCATTTTAGATTGGAGTAAATATTTAATAATAAAAAGTACGATAAATCTACAGAAGAAATGAAGGTAACACAAGGTTATAGATTTAAGTAAAGATGTAAGTAAAAGAGATAATAATATTATAGCTTTTTTAATATTATAGAATTTTCTTAAAAATCTTTTTTTTGAAATAAAAATTAATCCTGACAAAATAAAAAAAATCAATCGCTTCAAGAATACAAATGTAAATGACACAAAAATGGAAACAAGTACACCTTGTTGGCCGAATTACCTGCTAGTTCAGATAAATTTGCAATATTAAAAGCTGCCAAAGCAACTAAAAGATTCTAAAATTTTAAAAAAAGTATCTATTCGTCCAGATCAGAATAAATTAGAAAGAAAATTTACAAAGAGCTTGATCATAAAAAGAAAGAAAATAAATCAAGAGCTAAATTCGAAAGGTCATTTAAATAATCCCTTTCGATTTGGAATTAGAAATAAAGAAGTTAAAAAGATCAGATCAAATTAGTCAATAAATAAACCAAATGGATAAGAAAAATTTAAATCAATGCATGAATTCCAATGATAATATTTCTGTTTGCAAACCACATAATTCACTGAACATTAATACAACGGCTGGTTGATTCAAATATTATTAGTAAAGAGATGCATCTGAGTAGTAATTTTTTAAACTGTTTTTATACAAACGCTACATTACTGAATAACAAATTTGATGAGTTAAATTACAAAATAGCTTGTAATCAGATGTAAATTATTATGCTTTGTGAAACCTGGTGGAATGATAAAACAGCAACAAATAATGAAGGTTTAAACTTGTATAGAACAGATCGTGGACATATTAGAGGTGAAGTAGTTTGTATATACATAAAAAATACAATAAAATTTTATCCTGTGACTGAAAGCTGTTTAGATAATAATGCCATCAAACAAGTATGGTGTTCAGTTAATATTGGTCTGGAAATTATTTATGATGTACATATAGAAAAAGTGCTGGTGATATATCAAGTTGGCAGAAAATAACTTAATCTATTCGACATGCTTATAAATCTTGGAAAATGGTAAATACACAGGAATTCTAATCTGTGGAGATTTTAATTTTTCAAATGTAAAATGGTTCAATGATGGTTCATGTAAACTTGAAAATGATTCAGATTTGATTGCCTTAGAATTTATAGAATTGTTAAGCAGTTGCTTCATATATGAAAATTGCCAACATTTCAAGTCAGCTTTAGGTTTGACACAAATTTATTTGACTTGGTCCTCACAGAAAAAAGAAATCAGGTTTTTTCTATGAATCACTTACCTTCCCTAGGCGGAATTGAACATGGACACTATATATTGAATTTCAAATACTTTTATAAAAACAACAATATTGATCAAAAACCAAAAATAAAAACAAAATTAATATATATTAAAGGAAATTATGAAAACTTTTAAAATATTTTAGAAGTTTTGATTGTGAAAATAAGTTTTAAGATTCAAGTGCTAATCAAACTTGTAAAAAATGGCTAAATATATATTATTATGAATATGGTAAATTTATTCCAATTATAAGTTACAAAATAAGTAAAAAATATGCTCCATGGATGACTAAAGAACTACGTAAAAGAATTAGGTTAAAGAAAAAGTTATGGTACAAATGCAGGCATTCAAGATTTAAACAAACTGACATGGTAAATGACTATAAAACATTGAACAAAATTGTAAAAAAAGAGTCAACAAAGATGTAAGAGCTTTTGAATTAAATCTAGTTAAAAAATCTAAGAACAACCCTAAAAGTGTTTACACATATTTAACTAGTAAAATAGTTACAAAAGATTCAATTAAAGCCCTCAAAACCTTTGATGGTTCAATTATAACAAATGAAGCAGATATTGCAAATTGTTTAAATGAGTATTTTTTTCAGTATTTTTAAAAGATGAGGTATTAGACCATGTAACTTTTCCTTCAAAATGTAATTTTTATTGTAGCAATCTAAGTTTTAATGGCGCTGATGTTGAATATCAGTTACTAAACCTTAATGTTAATAAAACAATCGATGCTGACAAAGTTCATCCTCGTGTTCTCAAAGAATGTTCAAAGTCTTTTCTCATCCTTTATCGCTGATCTTTAAAATGTAATTTTAGAGTGGTGTTTTACGAAACGAATGATTAACTGCAAACATAACTCCACTATTCAAGAAAAGAGATAAGTTAGATCCTTCAAGTTATCGACCAATATCAATAATATCAATAGTATGCAAGGTTATGGAGAAAATTATTCACAATGTTATGATGAACCATTTGGCTTTAAATAAGTAAACAGCAAGTGAACAGCATAGATTTGTTAATGGTAAAAATTGTTGTTCTAGTTTATTAGAGACTTTAGATTTTATAACAAGCAAAATTGAAACTGGTAATAATATTGATATAATATTTTTGGACTTTGCAAAAGCCTTTGATTCAGTTTCTTTATCAAACTTATGCTGCAAGCTTTATGGTTATGGTTTTCAACACTATATCCTACAATGGTGTAAATCATTTCTCAGTAATAGAAAACAACGAGTAGTTCTGAGTGAGTTTGTTTCAGATTGGCAGGTCACAAGCGGAGTTCCCCAAGGTTCTGTCCTCGGTCCACTCCTGTTTATCATATTTATAAATGACTTAAAAGTAAACATACTAAATAAATTAGAATTATTTGCAGATGATACAAAAATATTGTCAGTAATTTATAATGAAAGTAAAAAAAATGCTCTTCAGAAGACTTAAATAAGTTATTAGACTGGTCAAATAAGTGGACTATTAAATTCAATGGAGAAAAGTGTAAATAATTTACATTGGTAATTTGAATCCTCAATTTAGTTACAAATTAGGAGATCACATTTTGCAAAAAACAGAAGGTGAAAGAAATTTAGGTTTGATAATATCAAATGATCTCAAATGGGAAAATCATGTTATCAGTGTAGCAAATAAGGCAAATCAAACACTGGGTTTTTTTAAAACACGGATTTAAATATCTTGATGTTTTTATACAAAAGCTGTTATACAAGTCAACTATTAGGCCACAGCTTGAATATGCAGCATCTGTATGGAGCCCACTTTGTACTAAAGATATTAGGAGACTCAAAAATGTACAGCGTAGATCGACAAGGATTGAATCACTGAATGGTATCTGTTATGAAGAAAGGAGAAAAGTATTAGGTTAACCAGCCTACAATGTTTAAATCATTAAATTCAACTGAATATTTTAGATTTGAAGGGCCTTTGAGTTTTTAAAACAGAATGTCCAGATAATGTCATAATTAAAGACTTCATCGACAATATATTAAAAAACTATGCAGGTATTATTATTAAACAAACAGAGTAGTCAATGATTGGAATTTACTGCCACAGGATGCAATCGAATCTGCAATCAAAAGTACGTTCAAAAATAGAATAGACAAAATTTTGAACTTTTGATACCAAACTCTATTTACGAACTCTTTTTTATTTTATTTACGAAATTTTACATTTAACGGCTGTTACAGTCAAAACTCTACGTAATTTTGACTCACCAAACTTAAATAGTTTGTACAGTAATTTTTATATTATCATAATATAAATATATATTATATATATATATGTATATATAGGGGAGAGTTGCCGAAAATGGAACAGCTCCTTAATTGGAACACTTAGCTTTATTTAGAAACTGGAACTTATTCTACTTTTATGAATATTTTTTCTTGTAAAGAAAATAATTTTCTTTATTTTTTGAAACTTCTAGTATTTAAACTTAAAAACTGCACGTATGTGAATAAAATAACTTTTTTTAAAGAAAAAATTTTTTGCGATCTAATTTTATCGTTGCATTTAAACGATTACAGAAGCTTAACGATATTGAGTTTGATGATAATTTTTTTAAAATTTTAAATTTTAAGGGTTTCAAGTCTATGTGATATTAAGAGCTTATATCGTAAGTTGTTACTTGTATGTAAATATTTTGCTACAACACCATGGTCCTATGTTGCCCAGAATGGAACTTCAAAAGTTGCCGTAATTAAAACGATGTCATCTTATAACACGCTACTTGACATCCGAATTATCAGAAAATTTCATTAGTCCGACTGTATAATATTTTTTAAAGCGAATTTCTTTTATAGACAGTATTATTGTTAGACATTTGTTGCTTTTTTGGAATTGGTATTTAGTCTTGCTTTAAAGTATAAAATGATTTTTCACAAAATTTTTTTCATAGTCTAAAGTCTAGTCATAGTCTAAGGATATAAAGTTGATTGTAAACATCGTATACTTTAATTAACAAATCATTTTATCTTTTAGTAAAAAATAAAATATAAAAGTTTTACATAAGTTACACATTTCTATTTAACGGATAAACTTGTAAGACAACATAAAGTATATACCCAGCATAAGTTTTTTACTGAATATAGAAGTAAATATATAAAGTTGCAAACTTTATATAGTTTATATAGATTTTGATTTATATAGTTAATGATTAACTAAACAAAAATGATGAAAAATAATGATTATATAATGAGTATATAATTAACTTAATCATATATGAATAACAAATAAATATATGAAAAAATAAGCCTGTAATAAGATTATAAAACTCTCCTTATGTATCTTCGTAGTAATTTGCTTTTATTTTAGATGCAAACACCACGAAAATAAGCAAAATGGAATGTAGAAAACTTGAAAAAGGCTGTTGAAGCAATAAAACAAGGAGAAATCAGCTTAAATGAAGCCGCTTATGAATTTTGTATTCCAAAAGCAACTTTGTCAAGGCATATAAAAGAAAAAAACAAAGTTGCTGTTGCAAATGTGAAATTTCATGGTCAACTTACCACCTTACCTAATGAAATTGAAACAGAACTAGCTGATCACTGTTTTTTATTAGAAACGATGTACTTTGGATTAAGGATTGATGATCTTCGTCGTCTAGCATTTGCTATTGCGGAAGCTAACAACATCACACATAATTTTAACAAACAAACACGAATGGCAGGAAAAAAGTGGTATTATGCATTTATACAAAGGCACCCACAACTGTTGCTTCGTGGGCCTGAATCAACATCAATTGCACGTGCACAAGGTTTTAATAAAGAGCGATTGCAATCTTTCTTTAATTTACTTTCAAAGTTATACATGGAAGAAAAGTTAACTCCAGACAGACTTTATAATATGGATGAAACTAGTTTATCAACAGTACAAGATGGTCAGATAAAAATTATTAGTGCAAGGGGCAAAAAACAAGTTGGAATTATGACTAGTAGTGAACGAGGAAATTCAGTAACAGCTGTAGTTTGTGTATCTGCAGCAGGATTTTATATTCCACCAATGTTAATATATAAACGCAAAAGAATGAAGCCAGAAATAACAAATGGTGCACCTCCAGGAACTGTATTTAGTACTCAAGAGAAAGGATAGATGTCAAATGAAGGTTTTTTAGATTGGCTCAATCATTTCATTAAAGTTGTTAAACCTTTAAAACAATCAAAAGTTTTGTTGATACTTGATGGTCATGTTACACATTCAAAAAATTTGGCAGCGATATATCTAGCACGAAATGCTGGAGTGCGTATGGTATTACTACCTCCCCATACCACACAGACTGCAACCATTAGACGTTGCGTTCAATGGACCACTTGGTACATACTATGATGAAGCTATGCGAAAATGGATGCGGTCACATATATCACAACCAGTAACAACTTAGCAAGTTGCAGAATTATTTGGTGACGCATATAGTCAGGCAGCATCATTGAGAATTGCTATGAAAGGATTTCAGGCTAGTGGGTTGTGGCCTTTGGACATAAATGTATTCACTGATTCTGATTTTACAGCCTCTTCATTTACTGATGTTGGTCCTTCAAACAATCTTTAGTCATCTGAAAGTATAGATGGGATGACAAAACTATCTACAGATAAATCAAGTGAAAAAAAATTAAAATGCCATGTTTCAGTTTCAACTTTGTCTCTTTAGCCAGTGGTTTCACTTGAAGTAAAAAACAAAAAAAGAAGATAACGAACAACTCAGGCGGCTGATCTTACAAGCTCCCCATATAGACGTGCTCTAGAAATTACACCAAGAAATCAAAAGCACACACTAAATCAAATAGCTTCCAAACAAATTAAAAAATCTACAAAAAAAAAGCTCACACTAAATCCAATAACTACCAAACTATTGAAAAACCACAGGAAAGCAAAGTAGCACTTGACTCAATCACCATGGACCAAATGTAATTGAGCACATCAAATAAAATCACCATCGTCACCACAGCACACCACATATCACCACTACCATCCCAAGTGCAGAAGCTGCAAGAAAAAAAGACTTATGAATTGCGAAAAAAGGATTAAATATTTGTTGTAATTTTTATTTGTTATTATATCTTTTAAATATCTTTTATTAAAAAGCTAATCAATTAAATTTTCTTTTGAGCCATAAGTTTTATAGCTGTAATTTATTCAAATATTAGAACTGTTCTAATTAAAGAATATATGTTTCCCATTTAAGGAGACCAGTTGCATTTATTGGAACAAAATGGTGCCTTGAAAAATCAAAGTTTATATCTAATAAGGGCGCGATCAATAGAGTCGAATCATTAATAAAAGCATAGTAGAGTTGTATATCTATATTATTTAATTCATAAATGTTTTCATAGTTAAGCCATCTTTGGTTAATAAATATTTTTTGTATATATAAGCTATATATAAGCTACTTCAAAATATCAGATAATACGAATTCTCTCAATACTAAATAATTTATTTGAAATTTTCGCCGGATTATAGGCACCGGCAAGATCAGCACATAATATTGTAAATTACAAAAGTTTTGACTTTAACTAAAAACAATTTTTTTTTTTAAATTTGACCTGTATAATGGTTTCTTTACGTAAATAAAAAGTTCGAAAATTTGTTTTAACATATTGCCTATTGTATAAATTTATACCGCCGTACATTGGAGAACATTGATGGTTTTGTATTTCGAAGGCTTCACAGAATTTTTAATCAAATTTTTTAGTCTCTACTTTAAGTGTTTTTGCTTTCAACTTAAATAGCATACTTTAATGAGGGATGTTGCCTTGTTTAGTTATAGATTATTTAAAACCGTTCCGCTTGCTTTAAGTTAGAAAACCTAAAGCGGCTATCATCTAAATATATTTGAAAGGATTTAATATCAATTGAAGAAACCATTGTCATTGCCGTTTTTATTGCGTTTTTCTCGCGGTATTGTAAAATAGATTCAGCCAAAACAACCAGAAAATAGAGTCCAATTGGATCTGAACTTTCTAACTCCTGAATCTCACCGTTTAACCGGAAATAACAACGAAGCAAACAA
>NC_088929.1:49605000-49620000 GCF_038396675.1 Hydra vulgaris
ATGAAGAAATCATTGGTTTAAAAGAAAAAATTAATAAGTAGCAAAGATTATCATATTCTGAAACAAGTAAAAATGATACATTACTGAAAAATATGACGGGTATACAAACAGGTCTTATGCATGATTGGTTATACAAGAGCTTTGATCATAAAATTCGATTTCTCACAAACTACCGTGACTCTTCAAACAACACACTAAACAGCGAATCAAGCACCATGAAAATGTTTGGTCCATTGAAGGAAATGAATGGTAAAGATTTTATCATTTTGGTCTTTCAAAAGCTACTATTTCTCGCACCTTTTACCCACCTTGAATTTAAGATTTTTATTCAGCCAGTTACTCGGGAACAAAATAAAACTTGTTACCCAGAATGTTTTAAGGCTTTTGTAGATAATTTGGTCTCAATACAAGATTGCACAGAAGGTCAATGTGAGCGACCAAGTATTGCCAAAGCACAAGCTCAAACATATTCGAGTTACAAAAATCAAAACACTTGAAAAAAAGCTATAGACATATCACCTTCTGGAATGATTAATTATATATCTCAAGCATACGGAGGCTCATCTTCAGATCAATATATATTGTCGAAACATCAGGTTACCTCGACACATTAAATGAAGAAGATGTTGTAACGGTGGATAAAGGATTCAATATCAGTGATCTTTTAATTGCAAGGAAAGGTAAATTAGTAATACTACCATTTCTTAAAAACAAAGGGAAGTTTACTAGTAAGTTAACTTTTAAAACTGCCCTGATAACCCAAGCAAGAATTCATGTAGAGCGTGCAATTGCTCAGGTAAAAGACTTTCGATTGCTGCTAACACCTTTTACCGCTGAGTATGATTGATATGCTAGACCATATCTTTATTATAAATGCAGCTATTACTAATTTAACACCTCCTTTAGTTGATTACAAGAATCATAACAATGTTTAAATTACAAGAAACATTCAAATATTTCATGTCTTACTTATGAAAATAAATGTTAAATTAAAAAAAATATTTTTAGTTTACAGCCCTTATTTTGACCTAATGTAATATTAAATGTTATGAAATAAAAACATTAATATCATCATCAATTTTATCATTGTCACAAACTAAAAGCAAAGTTTCATTCAAAACAGACTCTACAGTATTGGAGATCACTTCGTTTATCATGTAAGGCATGATAATAATTTTGTAAAAAAATTCAATTTTTTTAACATAACTTTGCCAAAAATAAATTGAAAAATGAAAATGATAACTATATAAGTCTTCCGAAGTTCGAAACAACAAAATCACAGTATGAAAAGCCGGTAAAGCCATTTGGCACTGCATTTGACTATAATAAAAATGTTGAGGATCAAGTACAATTGTATTTATTCAAATATTAAATATGTGCCTTTGATAGCGACAAATTCTGGAATTGTTAACCCTATAGGAGTCCAAGGACATTTAACCTCTACACATCCAGTGCCACAACAATCACAATGAACAAGGGAATCAGGTAATGCACTAACTATTGGTAAATCTTTATTTACAAATAAACCACACTCAGTCACTTTCATAAATCTATGATTTTTTAAATTTTTTCAAAGTATGCTTTGAGTACATCTTTTTTATGGCGTAATCACCATGAAGCAGCTTTCATTTTAAAAACTTTTGACTTACATAATACGCCAATGATAATGGATGTTATTTTTTCTGGACATAAAACCTCTAGGTCATTATTTACTTTACAAACAACACTATAACCTTTTGATGCAGTGACTCTGCCTTTACGGTGTTTATGCCAATCATTATTTCATGACTGCTTTTTTGTTGAGTGTTCTAGTTCACAAATTTCGTCAAAATTTGTAGCTAACTGTATCAATAAAACTTTATATGTAATCTTACAATTTAAATAAGTTACAACTTCATAACGTGTTTTAAGGAGAAATGAATGCAAGGAAACTTCTTGTCATGGAAATGGAAACTTCTTGTTGATTTGTGGCTCGTGGATCAAAATTTAAATTTTTGAAATTTGAAAGTTGTTTTCTTGTAAACACTAAGGTATCTTTTAATAGAGGTTTTACTTTTTCAAATTCAGTTAGCATTGATGGTTCATAGAGTTTTTGAACTTTTTTTGATGGATTGAGCCATTCGAGAGGTTTTGATGTACATGTTTTAATGTCACCAATCTTTACACTAAGTTCAACATACCATAAATGTGCACCAACATGTTTACGGCAACCAGAGATTCTAAAATTAAAATAGTATATTTTTTAAAAGTAAAAATTGCAGAATAGAAATGAAAAAATAAATTTAATAATTAAATTATTAAAATCTTTCTATCAATACAAAAAGGTTCAAAATTTCAAAATATTTGGAGAAATAAGTCTTTCTTTAAAACAGGCTCCATAATAAAGATCTTGAAATAATATATATCTTTAAAATAAAGTTAATTATTCAGACTGACATAAAACCAAAAAATTGTCAAAAAAGTTAACTTAGCAAAAACATATTACTTTGAAATAAATTTTAATAAACATACCAGCTGCACAATCATAAATATGCAAACTATATTGTACCATGCTTTTCGTTAATCAATACCTAAATATTTTAAACAGGTTTATTTCTTTTTTGTTCAGGTAAAAAAGAGGCTGCAATGTAGCAATACTTAGAGTCAGAATTGATATTGTGATACCGAATATGGGAAAGATGGTCTATTTTAAATAAACTTTTTCCACCTCTAAAAGCTTTTCGAGCATTTCTTTTGTTCAAAAATAACTGAACTTCTGCATATGATACATCTGGGAACAGCGAGGGACCAATAACCCAACCATAAGTTAATGATTTGGGGTCTACAATTAATTTTGTTGAAGTTTTTCTTTTATTCAACTTGTCATTTTTAAAATCATTTTCTTCACCCTGAGCACTCTGCACTTGAGCTTGCAAGTTCAGGCAATAAGCATAGTAAGCATTTTTTGCTGAAGTTGCCTCGTTCCCGGTTTGATTAATTAAACTTTTTGATAAAAAAATTCTGTAGATCAGATATATTCCATTTTAAAAAGTCATCTTCAGTAATAGTGTCTGTAATTTGTTTGGAAGAATATTTCTTTGCTTTTAAAAGTAAAGCTAAATTTTCATGACTAGCACACAAATTTTTATCAAATTTATTTTCTTTTAAATCATTTGAGTAATAAAGTAGAGACATTATTTGAAAAGAATTTACAGCCAAAAGCTTTTATAAAAGTGTAAACAATCACTATCACCCCTTAAGCGATACCAGAATGTAATGCAATAAGTTTACGGCAACCGGAGTGGGAACAGATCAATTTTTAAAGTTAAAATAAACTTTTTTTTATTTATTAGGAATAAAACGGTGGACAATCAACTAACTGATGAACATTTACTTTATTGTATGCTGTTTCATTTACGGTCGGGTGTTAATGCAACAGTTGCAACAAAGAAAATTTGTGATGTGTATGGTGACTTATTGAAATTCAATAAGTGTCAACGTTTGATTAGAAAATTATCCAATTGTAATTTCGACTTGTTTGATAGCAATCGAAGTGGACAATAGGGTTTGACAATGACGCTTTAAAAACACTGTTGGAAACTAATCCTAAGTTAAGTATCCAGGAAAGAGCAAACACTCTTCAGACTACTTGGTCAATAGTTCAAAGAAATATGCAGTAAATTAGGAAGGTTTACAGGCAGAATATATGTATCCCGCATCTATTGTCGGAGATGAACAAAGATTAACGGCTAAAAATTTGCACATCACTCTTTTGCAAACATTTAAATGATCCATTTCTACAAAGAATTGTTACAAGTGATGAGGAATGGGTCTTGTACAACAACAACAAGCATACCAATCAACGCTTTTCTCCATATTAACTCGCTGTAATCACTCCTAAAACATCCTTTACTTTAAAGAAGATGTAAACCTGCGTTTGATGGGACTGTAGTGGCATAATTCATTTTGAACTACTGAAACTAGGAGAAACAGTTACGGCTTAATTGTATTGTTAACAACTGCATAGATTACACAACCAATAAATACTTAAAAGACCAGTTCTGGTTAACAGAAAAGGAGTAATATTACAACATGATTTTGCAAGGCCGCACGCAGCAAGATTAATCCAAGACAAAATAAGACAGTTAAACAGGGAGGTTTTACCACATCCCCATATTTACCTGACATAGCAACATCCAATCTTTACTTATTCTGGTCCATGAAACATTTCCTGAAGAATAAAAATTTCAAAAAAGTTGATGATATTCGTACTTGATTACTGAATTTATGTTTTTGTTGAAACTTAAATAATTGATTACTTATGGGTACCTCTAATATATATATATATATATATATATATATATATATATATATATATATATATATATATATATATATATATATATATATATATATATATAAATATATATATATATATATATATATATATATATATATATATATATATATACTATAAAATAGCTTATTATATATAATAAGGAGTAGTTTACACACATATATATATATATATATATATATATATATATATATATATACATATATATATATATATATATATATATATATATATATATATATATATATATATATATATACATACATATATATATATATATATACATACATATATATATATATATATATACATATATATATATATATATATATATGTATATATATATATATATATATATATATATATATATATATATATATATATATATATATATATATATATATATATATATATATATATATATATATATATATATATACAGCTATGCTCAAATGTATGGAGCACCTATTTGTTTAAATATATTTGTGTTTAAAAAATGAGATATACATGATGAATTTTTTTTTAAATGGTATTTTATTTGTTTTTTACGTTTAAGCATTAGTAAATCATTTAATGCATGTTGAATTTGCTTGTCTGGGCATGATTAGACTTGTCTTAACTTGTCTACATACTCACTTAGTATAAATTCTGTCGAACTAAGATATTCATTTCATTCTTATCTTAAACGTAACTATTGTCAGCCGCTCATTATCTATTGTTTAAAAGTAGTGATTTTTTTTATCGTTCTTTATTTATTTTCATTATGAGTAAAACACGCGAACTTTCTGTGAGTGAAAGAAGCCAAATTGTGATACTCCATAAACAAGGACATTCCCAAGTGGAAATTTCAAAAATTATGAAATGCTCAAGAAAAGCAGTGCAAAATGCTATAAATAGATTTAGTGAAACTGGTTCATACAAAAATAGACCAAAAACGGGAAGAAAACGTATACTTTCTCCAAGAAACCATCGTTTCCTCAACAGGATTTCACTTCGAAATCGGACCAAATCTTCTAAAGACTTGGTTAGCGATCTGTGGGAGCACAGAAAAATTCAAATTTCTGCTCCAAGTGTTAGAAGATACTTAAAAGAAGGTAATTTACATGGAAGAAGGGCTCGCCGAAAACCATTGCTGACTGAGCACCATAAGAAATTTCGTTTAGAATGGGCTAAACAGCACCAAAATTGGTCATCAGAAGATTGGGCCAAAATTATTTGGTCAGACGAATCAAATATAGAGGTAAGGCATCATTATGACTTACGGTGTAACCAAAAAATAAAAAAAAAATATCATTTCGAAATTATTCCTTTAAGTACCTGAAATTTTACATGTTGAAATTTATAATATCAAATTTGTATTCCTTTACTTTTTTGACCTAGATTTTCGGGCAACCTGGAGGCACCTTTGTAAGACGACGACCAGGCGAAGCATTTGAGCCGGAATGTATCATCCCTACAGTCAAATTTGGCGGTGGTGGCACAATGATCTGGGGTTGCATGGCCTCCAGTGGCGTAGGTGAAATATTTTTATGTGAGGGTAGGATGAATGCAGAGCGCTACATTACCATGCTAAATGAAGTTTTGGAGCCATCAATATTGAAATTATTTGACGAAGATGTCCCTCAATATTATTTTCAACAAGATAACGCTCCTTGCCACAAGGCAAAAAAAAGTTTGGACTGGTTTTCAACAAATGAAGTTCCCCTTATTACGTGGCCCCCCCCCAGTCTCCAGATTTGTCACCCATAGAAAATTTGTGGTCTATTTTGAAGAGGAAGTTGTCAATTTACAGATGTAAATCCAAAGAAGAATTTAAAGCGAAAATTCTGGATGAATGGGAAAAAATACCAGCGAATGTATGTAAGGATCTTGTGGACAGCATGCCCAAAAGACTACGTGCGGTGATCAAGGCAAAGGGAGGTGCTACAAAATATTAATTATATTAAATAATATTGTTGAATTGAAATAATTTGTATCAAATAAACACATTCACATTTACTATTTGTTCATTACTTTTGAATTTTAAATAAAATATAGGGGTGCTCCATACATTTGAGCATAGCTGTATATATATATATATATATATATATATATATATATATATATATATATATATATATATATATATATATATATATATATCCAAAAAGGAAGAAGTATTAGAGAAACTGCAATAACTTCCAAAATACCCTATCCAACGCTTTGCCGTTATTGGAAAAATTTTTTCCTTGATGAAAATACAAGACTTTCCCCAAATTTCCTTCCAAATAAAGATTGTTGGTATATAGCTTTTGAGATGGGAACCATTAATAAAGTTAGTATTCACACAGACGTGGCACAAAGACTCAATGGCAGGTATTGATTGGATGAATAATTTTAGAAAGCGACATCCAGATTTGTCTCTTAGAACACCTGAAGGATGTTCTCTCTCTTGTGTAACATCATTTAATGCCCATAATGTAAATATATTTTTTGATAAATTAAAAAAACTTTCTGCTAGATCACTAGCATTTGCAAACGGAACATGGATTTTTAACCTTGATGAAACTGGAACTATTACCGTGCAAAACCCACAAAAGGTATGTTAATCTTCAATAATAAGTATATTTTTCATGACATATTTATTTCTTACATAAAACATCTAAATATATAGGTTCTTGCAAAGAAGGGTGTGAATGAGTGTCTGCAAAGTCACAAGTGTTGAAAGCGGAATTCTTGTCACAACTTGTATATTATTCAGTGCTTCTGGACAATAACTTCCACCAGTAATTATTTTTCCAAAAATGCGTTTCAAGGAGCATGTGTTGTCAGGAGCTCCTTCTGGATCTCTCGGACTCGCATGTAAAACAGGCTGGATGAACGGTGAACTTTTTTTAAATGTTTTGAATCACTTTATCAAGTTCTCGTCTAGTACGAAAGAAAATCCATCATTATTAATATATGACAATTTCGAAGCGCACTTATTTATAGCAGTGTTAAATTTAGCAAAGGAGCATAGACTGACCATTTTGACATTACCGCCTCATTCCACGCACAAGTTACAACCACTTGATGTGAGAGTTATGGGGCCATTTTAAACTGCATATAATGCAGCAATTAATTTATGGATGCTCCACAATCTTGGAAAAAAATTTACAATTTACCAAGTAACTGCATCTGTAGGGCTTGCTTTTCTGAAAGCCATAACATCTTCTAACATTGTAGCTGCTTTTAAAAAGACAGGTAAATTTTCTTATGACAGAAACGTGTTTACAAATATCGATTTTATGTGCAGCTCTGTGACAAACAAAACTTTTGATGTCAACAATACTTGCATAAAAAATCACGAAAGCATTACTTCTGATAATTTTTTTAACCCTCATGTTTCATCAATTGCAGACCCCACTACCTCTACTACTATAGATATAATAATAATGCCATTTCCGCTAACTATAGATGCAAACAAACTAGTTACCAATAATACAATGGTTGGTCTGTCTATATCATCAGATTCGTTTATCAGCCCTAAACAGTTCAGAGGCTTTCCTAAATCTGAAGAAAAAAAAAAGGTAAAAAGTAAAAGAAAGGGAAGGAAGAAGTGTCGCTCTATGATTGCCACAGACACTCCTGAGAAAGATCGGATCGAGAAAAGGCTCTGCAATAAAAAGTTAATCAAACTTACAAAAGAATTAAAAGCAAATTTACAGAACATTATCAAAAAATTACTTGAAAAAGACGATTCTGTATTCGAACATTTGACAATCACAAATGAGATGATGATTTGGGTGCTTGTGATATATATCCTAAAGAAGATGACTTTGTATTGGTTAAATTTAGAACAACAACAAAAAATTGTTTTATGTTGGAAAAGTATTATGTATAAACTCTGTAAAAGAAGAAGTTACAATTAGTTTTCTTCGGAATAAAGGTGATATTTTTAAGATGCCTGAATCACCAGATATTGTGACTATCCCTAGAATGGATGTTAAATTATTGCTACCTCGGCCAACCTTTTCTGGAACAAGTAAAAGGCTGCATTGCCATTACAAATTTGAGGTTGTGTTTGACTATATCAGTATTTGCTTAATATTATTTTTATTGCCAATATACTATATGCTAATATACTACTTTCATTTCACATAGATACTTTTATTATATCTTAATATTTGGAAAAATCATTTGTCATGGCAGAGTTTATTGTTATTTTTGTTACATTATTACTTAATTATGTTATGTTTAATTATAAGGTATTTGTTACTTACTTAATTTTCAATAAATTAGTTAAAGAAAATATATAATTTTAGTTTTCGAGTAATCAAAGATAATGGCTCACTCCTACCATTTGCTTGGTTCACTCCTACCCATGAATGGGTAGGAGTAAACCAGTAGCAACACCTGCGTTATTGTTCAAGCTATTAAAAATCTGAAGATATTTTGGTATTTCATGCATTACTATTAGAAACCTAATACATTAGACTACCTTAGGCTCCTTATCCTATACTTTTTCCACTTTTGTTTTTCTTTATAAAATCGGTTTAAAAAAAAGTGGCTCACTCCTACCCACCCTAGCCTATAGTATCCCCCTAACACTTCAGAAAAAGTATATATTGGCCTAGCAGAAGGTGAATCGAAGAAAAGATAGGCTAACCGCAAACACTCATTCTCAAACAAAAAGATGGAAAATTCAACCACCCTTTCAAAGTATATATGACAGATAAAAGAAAACTTAAAAATAACACCAAAGTTAACCTAGTCAATAATTAAATAAGTTCCCGCCTACAGCAACGTAAAAAAAAAGGCTTGTTTTGCCTTCATGAAAATCTTTTCAAAATATCATACGCAAGAATTATTAAATAAAAAAACAGAAATAATATCTAAGTGCTGTCACGAGCACAAGTTCTTGCTTGACAACCACGAGCCCAAAGATTAAAAAACCTAACCACGCTGGCAAATAGTAACAGTTTTATAAGTGTTTTTGAAAGTCACGACGTTTATCAAGAGTATATTTTTAACGAAAAAAACAATGTATTTTTTACCTAATGATTGCTAAACAGATAAAACTTTAATTATATATATAAATAAATATATATATATATATATATATATATATATATATATATATATATATATATATATATATGAAAATAAAATTTTGGTCTATCAAAGAGTATTTTGTTGCGTCCTACTGTAAATGAACAATAAATATTGAAATATTAATATAAGATATGGGGAGCAGCCCCATTTTGACCCTTAAACATCAGACAGGTCACTAATATTATAGAAAAAAAATATTTTTTGAAGTATGCCATTTTGCATCTCAAAAGAAACGAAAATTTATAAAAATTTTAAAAATAATAATTATGTTTTATAAAAACATCTCTAAAATAAATTGATTTAAAAACACCGAGAAACAAATTGATTTTTTTATGAATGTTAAAAAACAACAGCTTTTACGCATTAAAATGTAAACTATTTATCTAAATACAAAATATGTATTATTTTTCAAATTTATTTAAAATTTCGCTTCATTTGAGACTCAACATGACATACTTTTGAAGACATTTTTTTTCTGTAATTATAAGGACCTGTTTGATGTTTAAGGGTCAAAAAAGGGCACTTCCAGTAAAGCATTTTTATTTTTTACAAATGTTTCTGGTTTCATACATGTATTGGCAAATAGTTATGATTTGTTGTGATTAAATTAGCTTTAGAATCATCTTCTCATAAGGAAATTAAAGGGAATGCAGATTTTTTTAATTGAGCATGATCCTGCTAAGCAAACTATTGTAAAATTTTCATCTCAAATGAAGTATCTATTCGGTTTAGGTCCAAATCAACCTAAATTTCCGAATAAAACAGATTCCGCAGGAAGTGCAACGCCAGTTTAGTTTTTTGTGGTATAAAGAATATCCACACTTAAAATATAGTTTAATCAAAGATGCTGCTTTTTGTTTTATTTGCTCTTCGTTTCCAAATGGTCCAAGCAAAACTTATCTTAAGCCTGCTTGGACAAATAAATTTGAATTACTTGATTTCAGCAATTATTGAAATACTTCTAACCATATTGACTGCATTATAAATAGGCATAACAGAGAAAAAGAAATTCAAAACACGCAACACCATCAATTTCACAAAGAAGTAAAAACTATATTGTTTGATATAACTCGTACTCTTGCCATACAGGGCTTAGCTTTTAGGGGATATGAAAATGAAGAAAAAAGCATTTTTAAACAAATTCTATTATTGTTATCAAGACATAGTTTTGCAGTTAGAAAATAATTTGACGAGAAAGCATTCTGAAAATATAGTATCATTTATCTTTCTCATGAATTGCAAAATGAGTTTATAGTTTTGTGAAGTGCTGAAGTAAAAAAAAACTTGTTGCCGAAATAAAAGAGCCAGATATGTATTGAGTTATGGCAGACACTACTCCAGATATTTCGCATTGAGACCAACTATCAGTTTGTATTCGGTGTGTTGATAATTATGGAGAGGTATCAGATCGACTATTAGAAGTAGTTGAAGCTGTAGACAAAACTGGACGAAGCGTTGCAGAATTAATTGAAACTGATATTACTAAAAATGAATAATCTACACAAAATCTTGTTTTTTAGTAAAATAATTTTGCTAGTAGTATGTTTGGCAAAATAAATGGAACAAAACAAAAATTATCTGATCTTCTTGGTTTCTCAATTCCATTTATAATTTTCCAGGCCCATAGAATTAATACATTTCTCGAGCATAGCTGTGATGCCAGTATTATAGTTGGAGATTTGTTTTCTGTGTTAGAACAATTGTTTCTTTTTATCTCTTCCAGTACAAAGAGGTATGGACATTTACAAAAACGTTTATCATTGATTGAAAAATCTTTACCGCTGCGTAATTTATCTAAAACAAGATGGACAGCTCAAGCTGAATTGATAGATTCTGCATAGGCTTCATTAGAATCAATTATAAATACTTTAGTAGATATGTCAACTGATCTAAATTTAGATAAAAGTATTAGAACTCAAGCTTTAGGATTATCTCAAAAAATGCTGACATTTGACTTCATAGTATCTTTGTATTTTATGCAAAATATTATGTACAAAATGAAAATTTTAACTGAAAGTTTTGAAGCTAAAGATCTAAACATAGTCGATGCTCTTATGTTGCTAAACAGTTCAACTGAAATTTTCAACAGTAATAATAATGACAACCTGGCTATGGATAATTTAGTCGAAAGTTCAATAAATTATGCACTATATTTAGGTATTAATCCTGAATCTGATTTTAAAGAGTTCATAGAAGAAGACTTGTGCCAAAAAACTTAGATTCTAATCCGAATTCTCAGACGAAATTTGATTTTTATACATTTTATAAATCAGAGTTCAAAAAAGTTTTACATTCTCTAGTTTTGTGTCTCGTGACCATTTAAAAAAAATGTATTTCAACTATTGAACCGTTATTTACTTTATTAAAAGCACCATTATGTACCAAATACTTTGTACGTGACTTAAAGAATTATAGAACTATTTTCTCTAGGTTGTAATGCATCTAAGATGCAACTGGTTATGAAAGAATTTATTCTAAATTTTTAGTGCTGGTTTATCATTGTAAAGACATTTCGATTTTATCTAATATTTTTAATGTATCAGAAATGCATAAGAAAATCTTGCCAACGATAAATAAAATATTAAGGTTAACGTTAATAGCACTCCTAAGTACATCATCAAATGAACGTCTCGGAGTAACGAGAAGGATTTTGATGTTTTTAATAAAAAAGCCCAGTTAGCGATGGAGTAAAATTGGGAAAGGCATCTATTAATGGCGTTTCAGAGAGATAAATAGAGTTTAAAAAATTTATTCATTATGAGTTTTCTAGACAATGTCGGCCTTTAGGTGACATTGAGCGTTGGAAAGCAGTGGAATTCAGTCAATTTTTATTATACAGTGGCATAGCTGCACTGAAAGGACATCTTCCAAAGTCTGTATGTAACAATTTTCATTTGTTTTTTGTTGGAATTCACTGTTTAGCTAGTTCAGATCTGTTTCAAAGTCATGCTGATTATGCGGAATTTATCTGAAGAGCCTTTGTAGAAAATGCTGTAGAAATATATGGCAGAGGTTTTATTAGCTACAATGTACACAGCCTAATACACCTTGCAAGCGATGTTAAAAGATTTTGATCTGTTTATAATTACTCTGCATTTCCGTTTAAAAAATTTCCGCGGCATTTAGAGGGTTTAATACGTAAACCTCATTTACTACTTCAACAGGTTATTCGGCGTATATCTGAAAGAAATGGATCAATTATAAGAAACTTTGATAAATTTATGAAGGAAGGCATTCCCAGGAAGCTGCAGGAAAATGATCCTATTATTTTTAGAACACAAACAGAGTGTCTACAGTATAAAGAAATTACTTTGAATAGAGTTTTTTACTCGACCTCAAAAGGAAACAATTGCATAAAATTAAAAAGTGACTTTTGCTTGATTCGTAACATACTAAAATTCCATGGCGATAATAAACACTTTATTATTTATGAAGAATTTCTAACTATTGAGCCTTTCTTTAGATATCATGCAAATTCTTTTGAATGTTTTAATATAGTAAGGACTCTAATTTATCATGTCAGTTTAAATCTGCCACAACAGATGAAATTCAAAAATATGTGTGATACTACTATACAAGTCCAAATTTGTTTGCATTCTTCTATCTATGAAGCCTCAATAAATACAATCATAAATTGTATTTTTTGCTTCGCTAACTTTTTGTATTATGCCCTTATTTGCATATTGATATTAGTATTTGATGAGGTGTTGTTTTTATACAACTTAGGAACATGAAAAGTTGTTATTATTAATACTAGAATGAAACTAAATAAATTTATTTTTTAAAAAAATTTGAAGTTAAACATAAAGAAATTAGATAAATTAATTAAAAAAACTGCACATCTGATTAGATACTAAAAACATTTAAATGCATTTTTTTGTACTTTTATAATGAATTTTTCATATAGTACTCTATGCTGTTAAAACCTATAAATTAATTTAATTATCCAGACTATGAAAAGATGAAAAAGGCAGAGTCTAAATCTTTGCACCACACAGAAATTTCTTCAAGTTGTTCAGAAATAAAAGAAGATTTAAAAAAGAGGAAAAAACAGCAATCACAATGGTAAAGTATATCATACTTATTGTAATTTTTAGAATGTTCAAATTCTGAATGCAACATTAGAATTCTTAAGTTGAGATTTTGTATTTTTTTTTCCATTTGAAATCAATTTTATTATTATTTTGTTTGCAATTTTAGGAGGCCTGACATTGCAATTGAAAAAAAGAAAAAAAAAGGAAAGGTCAAAAATCATAAATAATTAAATAAAAAATTACCAATCAATCAATCTGAAAATTCTAGTTCTGAATCTTCAGATAGTGAACATTTGGTACCACTCTTTCCACTACCCCACGTCGACAGTTGACATCCACCACTTCCACAGATCGAATTGATAAACCTTTGCCAGTTAGTTCTAGCACTAGCATCACATCTGCAATTCGTAAGTTTTGTATTTAGAATAATATTTTGGCATATATATGTTCTTCTAATATATTTGAAAAAAGATTTTCTTTTAAACACTACATGTGGAGTTTAATAATAGACCCTTTTTGAAAGTTAAAAATATTAATTTTTTTATGGTTTCTGGTGTTGTGATAAGTTGGAGGGGCTTTTTATATTTTTTATTTTGCAGCTTAACATTTATGGTTCCACATTTGTCTGACTTCTAATTTAGAAACGTTTTATGTAATTGAAAACAGTAAAGTTGAAATTAAGAAAACATAAGATGTATTTGAGGGCAGTAACGGGTGATTACTAAAAGTCTGGACAAAATTGCTTACATCATATTTCTATATGCAACTAACACTTATTTTTTCAAACAATTTTTAAAATGTTGCAAATTTATTCTTCTTTTGAAATATATATTAACTTTTATATAAGTATTTTAAATTTAGTATTAAAAATGATGTCAAACGAAGAGCTCCAGAGAAAACGTGTGTACCAGTTTTATCAAGAAAATTCAGGTAAACCTAAATCATTCACTGTTTCTCATTTTGAAGCAGAAAACTTATCAAGATCGACTATATTTGAAATTATTAAACGTGTAGAAGAAGATAAACCATTTGAAAGGCAAACTGGTAGTGGTAGAAAGTTAAAAATAATGATTAAGCGCGCCATCAGTCAACTTACCAAGTTTTTTGACCATAAATGTGGTATTTCTCAGCGTATAACTTCAAAAAAGTTCAAATGTTCTCAGTCACTTATTTCTAAGACATTGAAAACCAAAACATCAATAAAAAAAAGAAAATGAATGAAGTTTCCAAGTCGAACTGAGAGCCAGATAGCAAAAAACCGACGTTTGTGTGGTCAACTTTATAAAAATTATAAAGATTTTATTTGGGCTCTTGATGACGAGTCTTATTTTACTCTCTCGAACGTCCAAATTAATGGTAATGATAATTTCTATTCAAGTAACATCGAATTAACACCAAACAATGTTAAATTCAAAAAAAAAAAGAAATTTGAAGAAAAATTATTGGTTTACGTGGTCATTTCGACTTTTGGCCTATAAACTCCATACATTGTACAGTCTGAAACAGCTATTAACCAGCATATTTATGTTGATAAATGTTTGACTAAAAAACTATTAC
>NC_088929.1:49625000-49652500 GCF_038396675.1 Hydra vulgaris
AATGAAACTGTAATCCGTAAAATGCTTTGAATGCCTTTCAATTGTATTTTACTACAAGGCTTTTAATTTCTTGGTCTTGGAAACTATTCGTTACTACCATCAACAAGTGAAACCATTGAAACAACCCTGGAGTGATATTGACGTCTTTGAAATGAAGGTTTTCCTTGGAATGATAATTGAAATGGCAATGGTTTGAATGTCAAAGGTACTATAGGCAAAATGGAATATACAATATATGCCTTAGTCAATCACTTGAGGTATTGAATAATAAATTCAAAACCACCTTTACCCTTTCAGCCAACTTTGTTGACAAATAAATGTTGGAACTAAGAGTCTAATAAGTTTCATCCAATATACGTAAAAAAAGCCAAAGAAATTTCGCATTAAAGTTTGGGTCCTATATGAAGCTTTAACAAGGTTTGTTTGCAGTTTAAGCAATATTAAGGAAAAAAAAAACAATGATCAGGAGCATGGAATAGGATATATTTCTATCTTGATAAACATTTCCATATCAATTTTGCTTACTTCTACACTTGCTTCAAATTGATGAACAATTTCTTAAAACAACAAACATATGAATGTGGAATGGTTTAAACAGAATGTCAACAATTCCTAAAATAACTCACTGCAAAAATCAAAAAAGGCGAATTGAACTTCATAGAATCTAACAACCGCGATGCTGTTAACACTATAATGCGTTGGTGAAATAATATGCAATTATAATTCACATAAATTGAGTCGATAGTGAGACCAACTCTTCTCCTAATACTCTGCACTAAAATCAATTAAGTGATCAATAAGTGTCTATTTATAGAGTTTTAGAGCTGTGAATAGTGAACGCTAAAGTTATTTACTTCAATGGTTATCCAGAAAAAAAAGGCACACTAATACTGTCATAAGGCTTTATGACTAGAGCTTGAACACGTACTAGTTAAAAATTGTCTGAATTATCATCAAGAAAAGTGAGAATTAATGGGCATAAAACCTGTCTGCATTATTTTCAGAATAAAAGGAAAAACTTTTGCTGTAAGCAGTTAACATCGCCGGCAAAGATGTTGTGTGTGTGATTTACCAAAAAGTTTTAAGAATTGAAATACTTACAGATTCTTCTTTGCATTTCTTTTACATCCTTAAATCAAATTTTGTCTTTTCGAAAAACGAACTAACTGCATAAATAGTTAGTTACATTTTTTTTTAATTGTAAAAATAAATGTTTTTTTATTATTATTATAAACTTTGATTTTGACAACAACAACAAAAATTCTTATAAGCTTTTTCAATTCAATTTGCCTTTAAAAATCTTTCGAAATTTAATAAATAACAACAGAAAAATTGAAGATTTTTAAGTAGCAGTAATTTAACATACGAGAGACAGCGGTTAGAGACATAATATTGTCAACACATTGTAACCAGAAGTTGTAACAAATCAACAGAAAATGGTAGGAAAGTTAGCAGTAACTTATAAAGACATAGTTTAAAAAAAATTGTATTATTGTTAAAAAATTAGGTAATTTAAATACGTTACTTTTATGTTGTAACAAAATGAGTTCAGTACAGTACAAAAAGGTTATAAAAAGATTTTTAAACCAGACAATAGACAAATTAAAACTAATACCCCTATTTTAAATGTATTTAGATTTATAAATAATAATATAATTCTTCTCTATAAATTTACTCTTATATAAATTATGCAAAACTCAGGGAATTTTAATTTATTTATTTGTAAAACTATAATTTATAATTTAAATTGACAATCAAAGTATGCTTGCAAAAATGTATTTTTAAAGTCTTATAACAACATCATTTTTTAAAAGTCAATGAGAGCACTTTTGAAGCAAGTTTATGTTTTTGGGTAACAGTAAAAGGTTATGAGAAATTTTTTGTTGCTTTGTATGTTAAAATTTTGGAAAAAAGTCATGAAAAATAAACTTGAAAACTTGCTGGCCTCACTGATTATTTATATTATCATTAATCAACTACACCAATATTAAAATGATCAAAGAATTCATATTCAACATGGTATTATCTAACAAATTGAGTGATCCTCATAGTCAAAAAATTAACGGGACACATTTTATACATTAAAACCCTCTATTCATAAGCATAAAAAAGTTGTTTAGATTTGCGTCCAGATAATTGTAGTTTTTTGTAAAAGCTATGATTTTTAATGTTGCAGCAACAGCATTTTTAATATCAAGTCCCGGTGTAGTGAATTAATAATAGTAAAATAAAACTCAAGCCGGTATATTCAGCAAATTAATAAATATATTCTAAAGATACAATCATATTATTTTATATAAGAAAACAGAATAGTTATAGAATAAGAGCAGTAAGTGATAAAAATCAGTACTCTGTCAGCAAGAATATAGCCACCAGGTTTAAGTTTCTGATAAAAGTTGATTCTGATATAGTAATCTGTCTGATACACATCACCCAGTCAGGAGATATAAGCTAGTTGCTTCAGCTGGTTTTAATAAATAGCAATTAGACATTTAATGGTATTGATATCTTTATAACTAAACCAAGTTTGCTATAGTGATGCTAAATTTTTATCAAGCGTGAATGAAGTAAGTTTAAATTTTTTTTAAAGAGCTACATTACTATTTCAAATAAATCTGAAAAAAAAGTCTTTTGTTTATCTGATGTTACACTTTTGATATGAAATATGTTTACTTATTTCATATCAAAAATAAAGCTTATTTTTCAAGTTCAATATTTCAATTAAGTTTAGTACTGTATTATTTGAAAGTAAAAAGTATAAAATTCTGCTTTATAAACATTGTGTTGAAAATATTTGTCTGACTGAATATTTTCGTTAAGAATTGATATGTTTATGCTGAAACCCCTTTCTACAAAAGCTTGATCATGACTTACAGTTAAAATCATATTGATAATATAAGAAAGTTCTTTATGTTTGACAATATCCAGTTGATGAAAAAAGAAGGTCTAAACCAATCTAAACGAGTGTTTTTTTATTAAAATTAAGAAATTTTTCTATGTATATTTTCATGTCATTTCTTAAAAGTATAAAATACTGAAGCATAACTTTATCACATTGTGTTTCAAATATAATCTTTAAAGTAACAAGATAATGTAACAAACTTTTTAGTTTATTTTGATTAATGATGCTTTGAGTTCGATTGGTTCAAAACAACTTCGATTTGCTATGATTGTAGAGTCTGGCGGGATGCGTTTCAACAGATTTTCTATGGTTTTCTGATGATTTTATTTTTTGGTTTATATATGGTTTTATTTTTTGGTTTATTTATGGTTTTCTGATGATTTTATTATGATTTTCTATGGTTGTGAGAAATAAAACACATTCATTTCTAAACTGTTTTACTTTATTAAGAGCGATTTTATCTTTTTTAAAAAGTTCTTATATTGAAACCTCAGCGGCGAAACCTATAATAACATCTTTCCTGTGCAGCAAATAATCTTTTTTATAGAGATCTAATTTTTTTTTGAATCACTACCTTTTTTGCAACTTTGAATTACTGATGGTTCAATGAATAAAGTCAAAATATATGTTATCAATTCCCTAAGATCATTGTACATGTATGGAATCATTGGTTGATCGGTCTGATAGAGTGTCAAGTTGGTTTTGAACAAGCTGGCAACTTAAGTGAAAAGTTGTAATTTTGAAACAGTGAAGTCATTCGACGCTTTTTGAACATTAAAAAAACTTTTTGAGGAAGGCTGTTTGGACTTTGATAATTCTTCCCAAAATCTAATTAATTTTACAATGTTGTCCCATAATTCAATTAAACGATCTGAAACAACTTGGTCTTCAATCCATCTATTAAACAGAAACTAAATGGATAGCGATTTGACCCAGTGACACTGCTATAGTCATCTTATAGCATCAGTATCATGCAATATTTGATATGTTCCTTTAAGAGTTCGTTTTAAATTCTATGATGTGGACTCAAAATCGATCATAAAAGCTCTGTGTATTGAATGGAAACTATAATTCCCAATGTAAATTAAAGAATTTAATTCTAACTCATTTCGGTATATAAAAAGTTCTTTCAAAAACTTCCAATTTGTATTAGGCCCATCCTTAGATACTTGGATCATTTTTGATAAGTTCAGACATTCTGTTTCTTTATTATAACCTTTTAGTATATGCGCTGCAGAAGAGTGTCCGAGAAAAACTGAATTCAAATATCGCACATTAACCTGTTTTTCTAGAGTATTCCAAAATCTAACAACAAAATCCATTTGACAATTTGTGTTAAATTGTTTAAACTTTCATTAAACAAGACAACATAACATGGCGAACTTTTCATGGTTTCAAGAAGTAGCGATTTAAAATATGGTGCTAACTCTAAATTAATCATATACCCTATTTTTGTTCTTCCTAATGTTAGTCCTTTTGCAACTTTACTATCTGGAAACATACTAGTAAATAATTGGCTCATATTAGCAGAAGCATTGTTTGACAATCCATACATAACAGTTACAAGAGTCCACTTAATTTCAGATCTTGCTTCTTCATTAGAAGCAACAACAAGTTCCAAAGTTCTTTGACCTACTGCCAGAGGTACTGTTGGTGTAATAGTAGAATTTTTTACAACAGGTTTGAAAAAGTGACATCTGAATTTAGCTAAAACATTAACTTGGTGCTTTTCACCTTCATTATGACTCTTAACTTCGTGAACTCCCTTATTTTACAAGTTAATGATTTTGCAGCAACAGCTACATCAGGCAAATTTGTTGTCATTAGTCTTTACAAGCTATTCTTTATACTCTGGATGAGTAAGCCAATCATTTGAAAAAAATGTTTGATCCATTTAATTTATTACTATAACTCTAAAAAAGTGCATTCTTCTTACAACCATATTATATATTTGTAGATAAAATGATTACAAATTATAAAATTGAATATAACACATTTTTATATTATTTAGTTTGGGATCCATTCATAAAGGACATCACGCAAATAGGGTTGTGGTCAAGATAAAAAGAGAGAAAAGCACAAGGGAAAGGAAGAGGGTTTTCAGAAAAAGATGTCACTTCCTAGATTTTTTATTTCAGTGTTTTTATAAAGTTATTTTCAGATAATATTTTTTATTTTATTTTTCAAAAGTGTGGCAACAGTCTCAAACATCATTGTGAGATTAAACCAAATCAAATTTAAAAATTGTACAACCTTATAAAAAATTACCAATAATATACATTATGAATTTAACTAATTTAAACTATTGTAAATAATTTGATAAATAACTATTTTACAAAAATGGGAGAAAAAATTTCCCTGAGTATTCCCTTATTGAAAAAGAAAAATCCCTGAGTTTTCCAGGTTTTCCCTGGGATTTATGCTATTTCCAGGTTTTCCAAGTTGAGTGGCAACCCTGATGATGGATCAAGATTTAAAAAAACAGCCGCGATAATCATGATCATCATGATGATCAAGGAATGGGATCATCACGATCATCATGATGGATCAAGCTGTGAAAAAAAGTAGCAGGTTGATCATGTGATCGCGATAATCATGATGATCATGATGATCCCCATTTTAACCTGTTATTGCATCAAGCCCCCCTCCCATTATAAATAAACATATAAAAAAATAAAGTTTAAAAGTGTATAAAGTGTTTATGTATATAATTAGGTTTTTTGTTAATAATATCGAAAAGAAAATATAAAGTAAAAAATCAAAAAACATAAAATGACAGTTTGCGATGCAGAAGATGTAGATTTTCAAGTCAATGGAGGTAATGTTGAAAGAAAATTTGCTCCTTTTTGTAAAAGAAAAACTTTGCAAAGATATAAACGAACTCGACAAAATATTAAAAGCGGACGAGCTGGAAAAAGCATTTATAAATGGGTATTGACATTATATTTTTAGTAGGGTAGATATGAATTGTTTTTTTATTTTTAAGAAAAATAAAAAGAATGGCTCAAAAACTAGATTTTAAGTACAACCGTTATTTATTTTTTAAATATGGCTCAAAAGCATTAGAGTAGCGCATGCAATTAGGTAAACAGCCCAAGTTGTTTTGAATAAATTGGATTGTAAAACGGTGCAATATGAAAAAAAGCAACAAAACAAAGGTATAAACGAAATAGACAAAATATAAAAAAGGCATTGTTGGGCAGCCTGTTGCTAAGTGGGTATTAGTGAAGACATGGAGAAAAACAGGTATTATGTAAAGAGTTTCATTTAATTATATAAAACGTTCGTATAAATAATTTAATATTTACATAATAGATGATATCTATACATAGCATTCGTATAATACACGTTCCAATTGTTAAAACATGTAAAATAGTTGTTTGGATTCAAATTTAAAGTCCATTGTATAGAATCTAAGAATTTAATTGATATATTGCAGCTTTGAACTTTCATTTTTATATGATAAAAAAACCATTCTTCTATTTCATTCGTGAAAAGTGTTGTTCTGATATTCTTTGTTTTTCTCCACACGCGAAAAAAGTCGTATAATTTAATACAATAGTTGTATTCGTCAACAAATGAAGCCATTTTGCGATTTCTGCGTGCATTTAGTAGATAATATTTTAAATGTTTTGTAATAAAAAGAATAAAAAGTATATCAAATCAAATAAAATCAAATGTATTCTGAAATAGATTTTACATTTCATGGAATGTTTACATATAGTACAAGTACTAATTTTAAGTAAACACCATAATATGAAACTAAAATACCAAACTAAAAAAACAAAAAAGCAAACAGAAAAACAAAAACAAAAAAAACAACGTAAAATAGTACAATACTTAAACGAAAAACTTTTGGAATAATAATTAAGTAAGACGTTTGATAATTTAGGACAAAATTCAAATTACTTTTACAAATCTATCTTTGATATCAATTGAATCTATATAATATCTATCTCTATAATATCCATTGTACAGTTATCTATTTAAAACAGTTTTAATAAAAAATGATTACTTTATTCTGAAAAAATAAAATTTTTTGTTAGAGATAAAAATGACAAAACGTATAAAAAAGAGAAGATCCCGATTAAAAAAGAAAAGACGGCGGGGATTAGCTTCGCTTATAACTGTTGACAATCAAAAGTGATTAGAAAATTTGTAATTTAAAATGTTAATATTTTGGGTTCTTTGGCAAATTCGTTGTATAATCGCATAAAGAAAAAGAAAAAGACTCCCGTTGTAAAAAATCAAATTCCGACAAAAGCATTATCAAAAAAAGAACGCGAAGAAATGTCAATTGAAGAAAGAGAAATGCGCTAAGTTTATGACATTTTTATTAAAAAATTATTTAAATTTTTTGGTAAGGAAACATATATTTGAAAAAAAAAATTAAAATTCGCATATTGAGTTTAAAATGTCATTGTTTTTGTCTGGGTTATTTTTATTAGTTTATGGTATTTGTATGCTAGCATCTGTAAAAGCGTCATTGATTTTTAAATTTGAGTTATGTGGTGTAGTTGGTTCAAGTTCATTTTGTGTAAAGTCAAAGTCGATTTTGAAGTCATTTGTTTGTGTCTCGTGTTTTTCTGTAAATTCAATTAAGTCATTGATTTTAATAAGTCTAATTGTTCACATTTAAAGGCGATTTTAAAGTTATTATTGTTTATTTGATCGCTGTTATTTTTGGTCAAGTCATTCGTTTGTTCAATTTGTTTGCTGTTATTTATCAAGTTTATATTATGTTTGCGTCTATTATTTGTACGTTTTATTAATTTATTTAAATCGTTTTCATGTTTTTTTACAATTTGCATTTGCTCTTGCGATTTTCATGATAGAGTGTAGTTATTTTTTTTGTTTGTTTGGAATGTCAGCATGTTAAAAAATCTTTAATAACGTTTCTGCATAATGGTATGTTTTTTCTAATGTTACATTTTTCAACACATTTTTCGCCACGTGTTTGTAGTTCTTCGACTTCTAAATAAATAATAAATAAATGAATATAAATTTAAAATAACGAAAAGTAAATTAAAAATATATTTAAAAAAATTTACGTTTTGGCTCTTAACCCTTCGAGTTGGCTTTTTGTAGTTATCATCATTTCTATACTTAATATATTTACATTTTTAGCATATGCTAATTGAATTTCAAGCGCTTTTTTTGTGCTGTTGTAAACTTCGATAGCGATGAAAGATTTTTTTGTTTTTAATCTTTATGTTATTGCGCCATTTATAAAGTTGCATATATCGCGTGAGAAAATATAGATTTAATCAAAAAGGAGCACAAAATGTTATTTTTAAAAGTGATGGGATTAAATGTCTCATGTTACATAAAAGTTTCTATTGAAAAGAGCACAAAACATTATTAAAATGTTGAAAAAAGAGTCTAAACTCTTGCTTTTTTTTTTTTAAAAAAAAAGCACAAAACGATACTTTTTTGAAAAGAAAAATATATATTTGTATTTTCCCAATTATTTTTTCTGTATAAAAAGTCCTTTTGCGATTGAAGAAAGTTATAATAAAATATAAATTAAATTGGGCTTTAAAATATTACAAAATACTATTTAGTGTTGAAGTAGGAAGTCATTTATCATAAAATGTAAAAAAAAATGAAAATTATTTAAATTATATTTTATTAAGTTTTTCTTTTTTTTTAAAATAAAAAAGTCACTTTTAAAAGCTTGTACTCAATGATTAAAAAGTTTTTTTCAGGCAAGTTTCCAAAAATTAGAAACGTAGTAAATGCGGAAACTGATTTAATAAAATTTTTATTATTTTTTGAAATGTTTTTTTTTTTAAAGAAAAAAAATAATTTATATAAAAAAAAGTTTTTTTTTCTCCAACCTTGTTTTCAGCATAAAATTGATGAGCAGTGTATTGAAGAAAAATATACGTTTGAACGTTATTTCTCTTATTGTGCTGCTATTGACATGCATGACTGTTTTAGTTGTATTGTCAAAGAACAATGTTATCAGATTTTTACTGTGTTGGTTAGTTTTTATTTATAAAATTTTTTTTTTAATTAATGTTTTTAGAGAAAATGGCAGACCGTTATAAAGATTTAATAATAAAATATATGACTCAATATCCAAAACAATAATTTTTCAAATTTTCAAATAATCAATTTGAACCTAAAAACATGTTTGAAATTTTGATCACTTTTGAGAGCGTACGAATCAGTTTATGGCATATTAGAGGAGAAGTTTTGAAAAAAAGTATATATAGGAGTTAAAGGAAAACTCAATGAAGGACAAAGTTTATCGAGTTAGATCAAAGTTATATAAGAGGAATTGCAGCTTGTTCAACCGATAGAATAAAGAAAATGATGAGGGTGAAACGGTATTCTTGGATCCTTGGAGAAGTGAAGCTTTAAGTTATTAGGGTGGTGTGCCTAATGTGATTTGTAAAGATTATAATCAATTTAAAATGAATATGGAAACCATGACTGAGGATGAATTTTTCGTTCGTTTTCATCAATGCTTTAATTTCGTTGTAATAACGATAGCGAATGTTATTAGGTTTATAATGCAGTGCGCTCTTATTTGAAAAAGTTGATTTAGTCCTTTAGCAACTAGAATTGTCATCTTGATGAACTAATAGATTTTTTCATTTCGGAAAATCCAGTAGAGGTTTTTACCAAGAGTTTTCGCAAGTCACCCTTGGTGATTACTTTTTTAAATACGGATTATTACGCATTAGTTTTTGAATGTTGTCAAGTTTTGCATACAATGAAACAGCATATTGATTTGTAGATCGACAACAAATGAACAAGATTTTAAAGTATTTAGTCGAAAAAAGCCATTTATTTATCAGCGATAAACACAAGAGAAAATTTGACTGTGTTCTATCAAGATGTCAATCGTGTTTAGAAGAGGAGATCAATGGACAAGATAAATGGGTTAAAGAAAATTAATACGGATACGGACGACTGATTATATTAATGTAAGAAGAAATTTTATATTTTAATTTGTTGTATTTACTATTTTTTAAACAAATCATTTTTGAGATAAAAAATAATTTTATAATTTAATGACATGATTAGGCAATTTGAAACATTTATTTATATAACAATTTGAAACATTCATTTAAAAAAAATATTTTTTGTTTATAACTTCTTGTGTTTTCACTACTTAAATAATCCATTTTAAATTAAAATATTTTTCATAAATTAATGACATGACTAAGCAATTTTTTGATAATTTTTAAATTTTATAATCATAAACTGTTGATTAAAAATGAAATTTGACTTTATCATGGAATGGAGAAACTTAATTGTGAAGTAGAGCATCCGTGGGGAAAGTTTTGCAATTTAGAAATTAGCATTGTTAACTTTTCTTTAGAGTATACCAACATTCACCTGCAAATAAGTAAAGAAAAAAAAGAAATGACGCAAAAAGAATTATCGTGTGCATTTGTGTCTGTTATAATGTAAATAAGTTAGATTTTACACTTAAAAGTGAATTTAACTGTCGTAGCGCTTTGTCAATTAAAAAAACTATTATTAGTGTGGGAAATTTGGTCGCGCATAAAAGTCATTTGGAAAAAAAGTTCATAGCATGGCTAGAATGTAGTTAATTAGACTTGAACGTATTGGGAAATATTCCTTCAGTGAATTGAGGACCCCTACTATTTTTTAATTAATTGAGTTTTTAATTGCGGTCAACATGGATGCAATAGTAAGATGCATTGCCCTACAGCAAAGTGTATGTTTTTTATAAAAAAATTAAAAGATAATTGTCATTTTAAAAGTCAATATTTGGTAGCTTTAATAAGAAATAAAATAATTTATGCAACGCAATTCATTATTAGGCCAAATATGAGTATCTCTGACGACAATATTGAGGTTTTAACAATAGAAATTAAAACCGGTAATTCTAAAAATATACTTTTAAGTTGCTGTTATCGCCCGCCATCTGGTAAAACCGAAAGCTTCGCATCATTTTTGTGTAACGACATTTTAAAAAAAGGTTTAAAGGAAAAAAAGTTTTACTATTTAATAGGTGACGTAAATTTAAACTGTTTTGAATATCACACTAAAAAAAACATAAAAAAATGTTATGATAATTTATTTCAAAACGGTGCGGTTCCATTAATAAGCAGACCAACAAGAGTGACAGCTACGTCAGCTTCTATAATTATAGATATATAATTATATAATGTTATCAATTATAATTGATAACATTATAACTACTGATATTTTCAATAAATTTCTTAAAATTGGTATTAGAAAAAATGACATTTCTGACCATTTCCCGATTTTCTTCTCAATAAATATTGTCCCTAAATTACTACCACACGTTTTACCAAACGTTTTTTTAATGAACAAGTTTGAAAACATTTAATGAACAGTTATCCTTAATTAGATGGACAAATATCGACTTTAAAAGTGACGCAAACATAGTCTATGACACATTCTACAAAACCTTTTTTGATATCTACGACGCAAATTTTCCAAAAAAAGAAATATGTAAATCTAATAAAAGTTTAAAATCACCGTGGATAAATAAGGACATAAGGAAGTCTTCTAAAATAAAACAAAAACTGTATGTAAAATACTTAAAAACAAAAACAGATAAAAGCAAAATATTATACAAAAAATACGCTAAACAATTCGAAAGTCAAAAAAAAGCTGCAAAAAAAAATTATTATTTAAATAGGTTAGAAAAGCATAAGTTTAATTCAAAACGCACGTGGCAAATTTTAGCAGAAATTACAGGTAATCGCAAATTAAAATTGTGTTCTTTGCCTAAAAGTTTAAAAATTAATGGTAATAATGTTGATGACCCAAAAGAAATAGCTAGTGAGTTAAATAAATTTTTTGTATCTGTTGGCCCAAATTTATCTAAAAACATTCCAGACATGCTAAATCCTATAATTAATTGTGTTTTTCCACTTAAAACAAATTTAAATGCTTTTGAAGTATCATTTTCAGAATTTGAAAGTGCAATAAAGCAGTAGGTCCAGACGACGTCAGTGGAAACATAGTCATTAGTTCATATAACAACATAAAAGATATTTTATTCAAGGTTTTTAAATGTTCAATAAATCAGGGAATTTTTCCTGAACAACTGAGAGTAGCTAAAGTTACTACTATATTCAAAGGAGGTGAACTAAAAAATGTAAATAATTATCGTCGAATCTCAGTTCTTTCTGTTTTTTCTAAAATATTTGAAAGAGTTTTATTTAACAAAATATTTAATCATCTCTCTGTTAATAATATACTTTATAACAATCAGTATGGTGTTAAAAAGAATAACTCAACTGAACACGCAGTAATTCAACTCACTCAATGCATTACAAATTCCTTTGAAAAATCACAGTTTACTTTAGGCGTTTTTATAGACTTATCTAAAGGCTTTGATACCATCAATCACGTCATTCTCATAAAAAAACTGAAACAATATGGTATCACCGGTGAAGTCTTGACATTATTAAAAAACTATATAAAAAATCGTAAACAATTTGTTTACATTGATGAATCTACCCCTTCAAATCTTTTAGAAATAGCCTGTGGAGTTCCACAAGGTTCCATACTTGGACCACTATTATTTCTTATTTATATAAATGATCTATATAGAGCCTCTAACTTAATGACAATAATGTTTGTGGATGATACCAATCTTTTTCTATCCAACAAAAACATCAATCATTTGTTTCATGATATGAATATTGAACTGAAAAAAATTTCAGACTGGTTCAAATCAAAAAAACTTTCGCTAAACATTGAAAAAACCAAATATATTCTCTTTCATCCAGTTTCAAAAAAGCATATTCTACCATGCAAAATGCCTGTGCTTATTCTTGATAACATTCCTATAAAAAGAATCACGTACACAAATTTTTTAGGTATCATTATAAATGAAAATCTTTCGTGGAAGTACCATATCGATAACTTATGCCATAAAATATCCAAAAGTATTGGAATTCTTTACAAATCAAAAAGTATTTTAATGAGACATACTTTAATTAAGTTATATTACTCTTTGATACACTGTCATATTAGTTATGGCAATGTCGCGAGGGGGAGTACGCACAAAAGTAAGTTAAAACCTCTCCATTGTCAGCAGAAGCATGTAGCACGTCTTATAAATTTAAAAGATCGTTTTACTCATGCAAAGCCTCTTTTATTTAACATGAACATTCTTAATATTTATGAGGTTAATATTTTCAACGTTCTTTGTTTTATGTTTAAATGTAAAATTAATTTATGTCCAGTTTCTTTTAGTGATTTATATTCACGTAAAGAAAAAACAAATATATACTTCGAAATAATAATTTTATACGACAACCAAAATGTAAAACAAATATCGGCAAATCCTGCATTCCATTCCGTGGAGCATTTTTATGGAACAAAATAGTCTTAAAAAATTTTTTATTTTACTCATGAATGGAGTTATCCAGTATTTCAAAAAAAAACTAAAAGAAATAATTTTTAAAATTGATGATATATTTCTTTATTTTTGAATGCTTGGTTTTGATGGCTTCATAAGATAGCTTTATATTTTAGTTTTGAATATATTTGACCACTAACGATATTTATATTTTTGTCAAGTCAAGAGCTTTTATCTTGTAACTTTATTTTATTGTATTTAACGTTCTAGCGGCTCTCGATGACAAGACCTAGTAGTTTTCTGCGAGTCTCCGCGTTCTTTATATTAAAAAATATATATATATTTTAGTATTTATATAGTATATTTTAACGATTTATTTTAACATGTAACACGAGTTTCATTCAGATTGTAATAAAAAGAACAAAATAAAAAAAAAAAAAAAAAGGTAATGCATCTTACTAATTATTTAAAATGTTGAAATTTTTTTATTGTAAAAATTGAATTTTAAAAATGAATAAAAAAATGAATGTTTAAAAAATGTTTTTTTATTCTATAATAATATTTTATTCAAATGAATGTTTCAAAATTTATAATGTAGTAATAAATTTTTTAATTCTCTTAGTCTTTTAGTTAATTTCTTTGCTCGATAGGCATAACGTCATATTGTTCTATTTTTCTCAAAGCTTGAAGTTTTTCCATAAAATATCTTTGTTGATCCTCTTGCAAAGCCTGATTATAATAGTGTATTTATAAGCCAAATAAGTTTTATTTTGTCGGTAGCTAAATTTGTTGAAGTGGACAAGATATTAAATGACGAAAAAAATACAATCATCAGGAGTGAGCTTTAAAAAGTGTCTTATTAAAAAGTTATATCATTTAGTTTCAGAACTTTTTTTAATTTTATGTCTACAGCTTTATGTCAAAACTTATAAAAACTTATAACTATATATATTAGAACAATGGCTTCTTATTTGGTAATATAGTCTTATTCGGTAGTTTCAACGGTTTAGGGGCAATTAATGTTAAATGTCTACAGTTTCATTTTCATTAGTATGATTATAAAACATTATGAGCGAGGTTAGGCAATTTTTACAACCAGATGCTATTCCTGGTGTTAACTTGTTTTCAGATCAGGACTGATTATTTTTTTCTTGTTATGCTAACATAAGTTTACCAGACTATATGGTGCTAGGAAAGATAAACCTTCATAGAAAATGGTTCATCTTTCATAGGCGGAAAAGAAAGGAAATTAGATTGATTGTTATAAATATTTACATATATTTCAATAAAGAAATATTTTCTTGTTGTCTACTAATATTTTGTTTTCAGTGTTAATTCAAAGTACCAAAATAAAATTTCAGTTATGAAAAAACGTAGGATTGAGTTAATGTTTTAAGTGAAATAAGAAAAGCTTAACTGATATATTATTTTTATTTTTAATGAAAACAAAAATACTAATGATGTGGTATTAAAAATTGGTAATAATATTAATATTTATTAGATGTAGATGTGTAAAAAATATGTTACAAGTTATTATTTGGTCTTTAAAATTGTTTGAATGATAATTTATTATTGGTTGAGATGTTTTCTTTTTTAATTTTTGTGGCTTTTATATTATCAATCAAACTAAGTTTTATTGTTGTGTGAAATTTTAAAATAAATTTTACATTATATTTTGTGTTAATAATGAATACTATCTATTTTTGTTCAATATTCCGTCTTACTCTTATGTAGTTAATTATGTTTTAGCAACCTGGGATTCTTTCTTTATTTTTCTTTGATGCCTTGAGTTATTTAAACATAATATATTCAGAACTATGCAGATTAATCGAATAATAAATATATGCACAAAAATGAATTTAAAATATAATGAATTTATAAAATAAAGAAAATCTTATCTTTGCTATTAATGTCAACTAATATTACAGTTTAGCAAGTATCATGGTTATAAAATGTCAAGATTTAGCTAGTTTAACTAGGCCTATTAGTACACTTATAATATTTTATTCATTGTTATATATTAGTTTCTTTATTAGTTCATATAATATTTTCAAATTCAAATATGTGGAAAGGAGCTGTTTGGAATAAAGATTTACAATGAGAAAAATGTGTAATTCCATCTAATTGGATTTGAAATAAAACTGTTTATTGGCCTATAGGTACCAAAGCATTGACTGCATTAAAATGCTGAGAAGAATTGGCTTACGTTTACACAAATTAAAACTAAATTCTCTTTAGGTATTACATCTATGTACTAAAATTATTATTTTTAAAATGATTTTGTGAGTAAGAGTTATTTTGTTGATAAAAAATATATAACTATTCATAAAACTATTTCAATTCCACAGAAAGCAAACAGAATTGGGAAAAACTTAAATTTACAACTACAAAAGAAATGTATTCGTTTGATGAGCTTGGATTTTATAAATTTCAATTTTTAAACCTAAAAACAAAAATATTTTTGTAATTTATACCATAAATTAGAAATTATATTTTACAGGTTCAGTTATGAAAGATTTAGATAAAGTGTCAATGTACCTGACCCCCAGTTGTTCATTGATCAAATCTATAGACAAATATACATATATATGTATGTATATATATATATATATATATATATATATATATATATATAAAATGGCTTCCGACAGTCTTGGATTGGAACTAAGAAAGAAAATTATTGGTATATATATTATGTGTATATATATATATATATATATATATATATATATATATATATATATATATATATATATATATATATATTTATATATATATATATATATAAATATATATATATATATATATATATATATATAAATATATATTTTTCGCTGACAGTGAAAGAGGATAATAAAAATTGATTTACCACATGCATGCTCTTTAACATGAAAAATGACATTATTGATGTATCTGCCCAAGACATATATCTGCCCAAGCCCCAGAAGTGTAAAATCATGGACGTTAAATATAAATTAAAACAAAAAAAACCCTCTAATTAGGTGCAAAATCTCCTCTAATATCCTATTTTTCTTATGAAAATTTTATGTGACCAACCCGATAATCACTTTTAACTGTTGGAAAAATTTATTATTTTGATTGGTAATTTATTTTGAAAAAGTTTGTTTCATTTAAATTAAATATTTGAAAAAACTATTAATAATTGTCTAACAGCAGGGCCGTCCCGAACTGGTGGTGTAGGGGGTGTCTCACCATCCCCAAAGCTGTCATATAAGCATTTAAGTTGACACATTTAGCAAGTTTTGAACTATAGTTGGCTAATTGCAAATATTGAGGACCATTTTTTTGTGCGTGTGGGTCTCTAGTTGGCAAAATATACATACAATCCCCCCTTCCTCCCCAAGAGAGACCACTTCGGGACGGCCCTGTCTAACAGTTAAATAACCTTTTAAAAATTCAGAGTTTTTTCAAAAAATTTTTATGGCCTCCATGGATATGAAGGGGAAAGTTGGAAAAATATACTTAAAAACACTAATTTATATGGCTTTGTAAATGGAATACCTTTATAAGTTGGAACACCTTTTCATTCATTAAATTTTTTTTAAGTTTGCCTTTTTTATTTTTTTTAAATATATTTTTTTTTATTTACGGCTTCTTCTATTGTATTCAATGGAACAAAAGAAACCTCGGTTAATGAAAAATTGTTTGATTTTCTAAGATACGCTTCATTTCAAAAAAGCGATGGTAAAGAGAAGAAATTTGTGTAGATTTTATTCAGTTATATGTAGATTATATTCAATTATTTGTAGATCTTATTCAATTATATGTAATATATATTTTTAAATAAAACAACTTTAATCTCTTGCTTTAATATACTATTTTAACTAAACTAAACTGAACAAGTTCTAAATAGTTCAAATATAGACTATGAGTAGTTTAATATCCATAATATACCTTAATAATGTAATAGAGAAGTGCAACAGCACTATTGGACATGCATACTACGTTTTGATGGTGATCTCAGTTTTTATCAACGGTTTCTGTGGTTACAAAAGGTTTTTTAACAGCCGGTTGAACGTTGATAAATCAACGTTAAAAGAACTGTCATTCTTAACGTTGTTTCAACGTAAATTCAACGTAATTGTAACGTTTTTTTGCGTCGAATCAACGTTGATATAACGTTTGAACCTAACGTTGATTTAACGTTGATAAATCAACGTTGAAAAAAACTTTCATTCTAAACGTTAAATCAACGAAAATTCAACGTAGGTTTTAACGTAAGTTCAACGTTATTTCAACGTTGTTTGCCGGCTTAGTATCCTGTTGCTCCGCCAACACCTACCAATACAGAAGCTTTGGGTACAGCGGCAGCAGTCGGTCCTGCAATAGCAGCAGCTTTAGCGCCCAAGGTAGCAATAGTAGGTGCAGGAAAGAGTGGGAAAATTCCGCCATGTTGTTTTTTAGTTTTTCCTTTAGACGGTTTTATATATGCTCTTCGACCACATTCAATTTGATTGCGACGTATACCCATTAGAGTCAGTATAATTCGATTTCCACCGCGATCTTTCTGCTTTGGATGTGCCATTTTAGCGAATTTTGATAGCCTACAAGACGCTTTACACCTTCTTTTCCAAAACGCGATTTGAGACCGGCCTTAAAATCTTTTTTAGCAAATTGCTTCACAACATCAAGTTTAGCTCCATTTCGGCTCCTTTTTTATTTTTTCGTGAATGTTTTTTTGAATATCTTTCCTTTGTATCGCGATCTCTCATTTTGAAGTGCTTTTAAAGAAATCGTTTTAATAATATTTTTCAAGAAAAAAAATTTAAACTTACTAAAATGATCTCTGTCATAATTGCCATTGCTAATTCAAAAATAAGAAAGTGTTAAAAATAAAAAAATAAAGTCTTCAGGTATTACGTAGATTAATAGGAAAAAAAGCAATACTTTGATTAAAACCTTCTCCAGTAATGGCATACTGACTTTTGTGTATAAAGTCAATGCGAAGTACTGCACTTTTTACTGCTTTTTCAAATCGAAGTGTCATTGAAGCGCTTGATGAACCTAATACGTTAGGAGAGTCCATATCGGTTAGTCTATTCTTATCAGAGGACAGATCAAAAGCTAATGGTTCATTGTAGGATGTATTCCAATAAAAGTCTTGAGTGACTGCAAATTCGTTGATAAAATGGATTGTGTAGCGTATCATTTGATTTCTCATTTTATTTTCTGAACTTGAGCCGTCATTAATAAAAGATAAATACTGTAAATAAAGTTATCTTTTTATTTCGGCCTTGCTAAAATCGTAATAGAAAGTACTTCCAGAACTATGCAGAAAGTTCACTCGCACATTATTAAATGTAACTGATGCTTTTAATTCTTGAATCATATTTCGCGGCGCTCTGCATCTAAAACTGGTATGTTCAAATTGATCTTTGCAGAATAGAGAAATACATATACAATGAGGTGTTAAGCTATCTTGTTAAATGTGTTGAATGGGATAAGCACGGATAGGGAACTTGGTGGCTCATCTAAAGCTATTACTTCCCAAAGTCCTTGAGTAATAGATTGTGTTGTTGGTCAGGATGAGCGCAAAGAATTTGTGTTCTTGCAATAAGGAAACTACCTGTTACTTCTACTCCGTTTCCCGATATACCAGATTAATTATTTGAAAAACCATTTGATTCATATTGGTTATTTCTTCGGCTGTGATGGGTGGGATGCTTCTAGAATGGTTGAAATATTTTGTTCAATTTCAAAAATAATTACAATTTTAAAATTTTTACCAAAATACCAGTCAATATCAAATAATTATCAAAATGATAAAGAGGTAAAATTACCACTAGCAGCTGAGCACATGGGTATGATAAATTTTCTATTGTTTAAAGCTTGATAATTAATAGGTCCTACTGTTGCATCAGATAAGATAGGATTCGCAGGCGTTGTCATGTGCGCGTAGCCATTATCTCACGAAACATAATCGCCTATTGTTAGAGTAACTCCTGCGCTATCAACACGATTATTTGCCATTTGTGGTAGGTAGACATTGTTCAAGTAAGATGTAGTATATTTTGATCGTTGCATATATGCCCGCTGATTATTTTTTTCGTTAGTGTTTGTGTAATTGTTTGCTATAGTTTTATTGTTTAAATCGAAATTGGGATAAACTTTCATTCCTTTGATTATACTAAGCATTGCGTTGGCTCGTAACCCTAATTTTGCTATAAAGTCAGCATCGGCTGCTGTAAAAGGCACTAAAAGATTGTCATTAAAAGCTTAATACCAATGAAGGTAAAATGCAAATTCAATGAGGTTGGCACTAGATTCTCTTCAGGTTGAATAGTAAATTGAATTTTTTTTGTCATGTTCGTGTTAACATCTGGATTATATTCCACAAAATTACCGGAGAGGACCTCTGCTTGTTGTAGAGGCATTTAAAACCCTGGAGAGGACCTCTGCTTGTTGTAGAGGCATTTAAAACCCTGTCCATTTCTCTTGATAATTATCCTCTCCTGCTTTTGTCAGAGTCAATAAAAAGACGCTGTTTTTACTCTTTCAATTTTTATATTTTTAGCCGCAATGTTTATAAAAAAGAGACGAGTTTCCCGTTAAAACAATATATTTTTTAGAAAAAAAAAAGTTAATTATTGTCAACAATTTTATTTTTAAATTCCTTTAAAGCTTTTTTAGTATTTTTGTTGTCGCTCGTAGATGGTTGTTTTTTTTCTGTCCATAACGATTCTAGTTTTAAACATTCTGTACAGTATCCTTTTTTGATATCTGCCGCATTGACAGTATTTTAACATGTTGCACACAAATAACTTTTTTATTTGATAATGCAAGGATGGTTTTTCAATCGATTTCTTAAGAACTGGTATTTTTTCTGACTCCACCTCTACTTCTGGAGGCTTTTGCTTTGTCATTTCTAGTTTCATATTTGCAAGTATATGTTGATATTCCGTTTCTTCTTTTTCGTGTTGTTGTTGAATAAATTTAAGTTGATATTTTATGTTGACTATTCCATTTTTAAGCTTTTTATTTTGCTCTTCCAAGTCGTAGACTGTTCGGTTACCAACTCGTCTAATTTTAATGAGCGAAATTGCATACTTGGTTTTGATAAGACAACGATGTCTACGTGAATTATACATTTTTAAAAATGAAAATAAGTTATTCTTTAAATTTATTTAAATCAGTGGTTGAATATAACAATTAAAATTAGGGATGTTGAACGTTATAGTTTCGTCAAATTATTTTTAAATTTCTAAAAAGGTCAGCATCGTTGATGACAAAGGTTTTTTAAAATCCATCAAATTGAGGTCTGTTGATATTTTTAAAATTGATTTGAACGGCAATGTCATTGATATTAAGATATGGTTTCATGTAAAATGTTATAATGACATTGTCTAAGATTGCGTTATTGGTCTAGGTAGTGGTTTGCTCAATGTCATCCATATTAATCCATACACTTTTGTCGTCGGTTTTAAAATTGAGTACTTCATTGAACATGTTGAGGATAGAAGTGAGAGTGCATAAAAACTTTCTTTTGCCTTTGAGTAGAGGCAAAAAATCGCGAACATTTTCGTCTGACATTTTAAAAAAATAAGGATTCTTTTCAGTGCCGATTAAAACAAGATCTCGTGCCAAAAGCACAGTAGTTCTTCTATCGACAATTTGCAACATGGGTTCATAGAGAGTGACTTTGATATTTTGAAGTGACAAACTCGTTGCCTAATCCTTAACTAGAGATCCGTCGTCTGCTATTTGAAATAAAATACCGCCACTAGTAGATACATCTCGCACTGTCAAATTTTTTAATGTCAATTCTTCAAGATAGGTTTTTGAACTGTTTATAAATTTAAACCTTTATTGTCTTAGGCAATATTTTTCTTTCAATAAAAGCCGTTAAATTTAAACTCACTTTGAGATTATTGTTATATATGGGAAGGAATTCATTTACATAAAACAAAACCTCTAAATACTTTCCGTACTTTAAAGTGGGATCTATATTTAGCACGTTGACATTTTTCATTAAAGTGAACACATTTTGAGTAACCTAAGTTGGTACAATGATTTTTATTGTATCCAGAGTTATTAAAAATCTACGCGCAGTTATCACTATACTCTAGATGTCAAAAATATTTCTTGAAGAGCGTAAGTTCCAAAATGTTTCGTTTCCCTTTACTGCGTTGTGATAATTACAGGGAACGTCTAAATTCTTCAATCCATACCCATACACTTTAGTTAATGTTTCACTTCCAGCTAAAGAATTTAATACGAATTGAAGGTTTTGCCACTGATACTCTTTTTCTATACAAGTTCGTTACTTTTTAAATAGATCATTGGCATATAGTTAAACTGAATAGAATCAAGAGAACATCTATAGGTCACATAGAGATTTTTTGAAAAGTCAACTGGATAAAAGATTTGATGTGCAAGAAAAGAAAATGATGTGGAGGTAAAAAGGAATATTTGGAAGCGTTAGCATCCGGCGGTAGGTTCGTGGATGTTATCTTATTTTGTTTTAAGTATAAAGCAAGTATGAGTTGTAGGAAAGCTTTGAGACAATCAGGAGGATTTTTATCGTCAGTAAATTTTATGGGTATAGGACCAACACACGTGCGATATAAAGGATCAACAAGGGGTATCATGTTACTGTCAATCCACTCTGATATAGTTTGCGTATTGTCGAAATAATTACGTTCTGATTTTACCAATAGAGAATCATTGACAAAATGTTTGTACATTGCGCCTTATGGTAAGAACTGTTTATAGAAATAAATTTGCAATTCTGCAAAGTGAGGTTGGACAGGTCGGTGGCTTTCATTATATTTGTTAAATACAAATCATATTTGTTAAATACAAATAAAAGAGTTGTTTATATTTTTATGTTCTACAAAAACAAAAAAGGGTTGCTTGAGCAGAACTAATAAGTGCCCTAAGAGGCAATTTCGGAACCACTCGATCAAATGTCTTCAAGTTTAGGTTCTGAATACAAAAACTCAAGCATTCAAACTGTTGAAAAAAAAAATTTATTATATTTTAATTTGGCTTTGTATTTTATGAAGGACAACATGTACAAAAGGAAAAATTTAATTTAAAACCAATCCGCCTTAATATTTCATTGTTATTGCTAATGATGCATTTTTATTTCTAAACAGCACTAACATAAAAATTTGAAATAAAATAATAGTAATAATGTAGGCTTGTATAATCTTGAATCAAGTTCAATACAATTTGCTGGTAAACTTAGCATTGATCCCAATTACTTGTCTAATCAAGTTCAAAGGAAAAAATAGTAACCTAAAAAATGAGATCCTAATTCAAATTTGCAAACAACATATAATATGAAAATATTTATAGAGCAGAATTTAAAATTTTTCAGTTACATTAGCAACATTGTCTTTGGAAAATTAAAAAAATGCATGTAAATCATGAAGTCTATTTACAACGTAATTTCAACGTCTTTAAATCTAATTGCCATTCAGAATAATTAAAAAAACTAGCACTCTTTTCCCCCGGAGACTCTGCTTCAAAATTAACTGACTTACGAAGTTTATTCTGAGTTGAAAATCATAAATAATCATTGCTATGTTAAATTTAAAAGAAATATTAAAAACCTCCGTCTTTAAAACATCTTTTACCAAATGATGCTAAGATGCTACGGTTAGTGTATACGCCTCCTGTCTGCATCAAACAAATAATTCGTTTAGTAAATTTAATGTTATTGAATTATACCAAAGCTATTTTGGATAATGTTAAAAAAAATTACATGACAATCTAATAACATAAAAAATATTGAAACATGTCAATTATGCGATTAATGAAAGCAAAACAAGAATCTTTATTAGAATACTGATAAATTAATTGGTCACAAAGCTTGATTTTGGAAGGTGGTATTAGAAAGGCCATTTAATATTTTTATGTTAACAAAAACTCACGTGCATTTAGAGGTCTTAATGAAGAGCTAGGAAATGAAGTTTACAAATACCCAGTTTTATCTTAATTGCAAATTGCTGTCAATATACAACAATATAATGAAACAGTTACTCAATAAGGTTAAAGGCACCATTAAATTTAATTTTTCGATACGTTCATATAATTTGTAAACAAGCAGTCAACCTTGTCAAATAGTGTATGAAAAAACATTTTTTGGTTGTTATGAAATAAAAGAATCATTCGGGAATAGGTTTAACCAACCGATTATTGTTATTACTTAAAAATAAATTTACGGATTTTAAAAGTGCCGTGGTCAAGGATATGACTAAAATAATGTTATTCAGTAATTTTATACTATCTGCAGATATGTTCATGGTGCGAGTCACAATTTCACTTAAAAAATGAAGCTGTTACTGGTTGTAGAGAGGTAAAGTAATTTTTTTAAATTTTACAAGAAACTTATTGGTTTTTTAGCATTATTTTTAGTATTAAATAAAAAGATTTGTTATCAAATATAAGCAGCGGGGAGTAAGAAGTAACATTAAAAGACTTAACCCAACAAGATGATTTTCAAGACTTGTTTCTTTATTCGCTATAAATTAGACATTTTAGATATAGTTAATAATTTTACTGAACTTTTATAACAAAGTTCGAAAAAAGAACAAGCTTTTGCTCAAAAAATAAGGAAGAAAATATAAAACTTTTAATTTGTTTTCCTTTGCGTATTTCTGTATTACGTATTAAGGAATGTCACGGTCGTTTAGACTTTAGAAATAAGTGAAAAGTTATTATACGCAAGCGCAGTAGAGTTAAAAATAGTTTAGAATTTTAAAAATGGCTACGGATGCAACGTTTTTAAAAACTTATCATTGACAACGAGTAACTTGTTTAATTTTAGATAATTAAATAGGCTTGTAACTATTTTTTTTAATAAAATTATTGTAAAAATAACTTGCAGCTGTACTAAGACATGCTTCAAATAAAATACAAGACCTCTGAATATGAATAAAATCAACTTTCAGCTAAAGCTACTGTTACTGTTTTTGTTTATAATTTTTAAACCTTAATCTGTTTTTGTTTATAATCTTTAACCCTTTTTTAAAAAAATTTTGAGCGTAGAAATTTTTAAATATCTTTATTCAGCAAGATGAACCTTTTATCTTTCTTGCATTTTTTGGTTATATGAGGATTCAATTTTTTATGGAGAATTAAAATAAAATCGTAAACTTTTTGTAACCTGTTGCTACAGTACTCTTTTCCGAGGTATATAAGTATATAAATATATATATATATATATATATATATATATATATATATATATATATATATATATATATATATATATATATATATATATATATATATACGTAAGTGTATATATATATATATAAATAAAGAAAATATCTTTATATTATCATGTATAATATTGTTTACTTGAAAGAGTGCTCAATAGATAAACTAGAGCTATATAATATATACGTTACTGTTTCCTGGTACTGCGGGTAACAATAACATATATATATATTTATATATATATATATATATATATATATATATATATATATATATATATATATATATATATATATATATTATATATATATATATATATATATATATATATATATATATATATATATATATATATATATATATATATATATATATATATATATATATATATATATATATATATATATATATATATATATATATATATATATATATATATGATTAATCTATGTTGATGAAACACAGTGTTAAACAGAAAAAATTTTTGTTAAGTGATTTTTTACTAATATATATATATATATATATATATATATATATATATATATATATATATATATGTATATATATATATATATATATATATATATATATATATATATATATATATATATATATATATTTATATATATATATATATATATATATATATATATATATATATATATATATATATATATATGTATATATATATGTATATATATATATATATATATATATATATATATATATATATATATATATATATATATATATATATATATATATATATTAGGGCGGGTCATACTTTTTATTTAGAATTGCTAACCTGGCTATGGCCTAAAAAGTTGCTCTAGGTGCTACGCATTGTAAAAAGGCCAAAAACATTTAAAACAACAGGTGCCTTGTACTTGCAACTTTACCGCAAAGATTTACCCTTTAAAAGCTTACAGCTAAAAATTTAAGAAATTCATCAAGCACTAAATACGATACAAATTCCATATCCATGGCTAGCGCAAAGAAGTATTATTTTGGGGGTGTTATAAGCATTTTTTGCTTACTATATAAAAAAAACCAAAAAACATGAACCACCTTGATTTTGGCCCTGTCAACTATAAGGGGGTAATATCAACGTCGAAACATAAAACTCACTTAAATGGTAAAGTTCTAGATATTATTAGTTCAATGAAACAGTATAATGAAACGTAATTTACAAAAATTCTGATTTACAGCAAACACTAGTAGTTCTGTTCTTGATGCAGTGCACTGTAAAATCATTTCATGTCGCAATTCATGTCTAAAAGCGGTTGAGCTTGCTGCAGAGATATCTTGGATAGCATGCTCAACTGCATAATAGTGACAGGGTATACCAAAAATAAAATCAAACTGACAGTGTTAAAGTTTTTTATTCTCAATAGCTGCTAGCAAAGGTGGTGGTGTGAGGTTAGCTGTAGTCCAGTCAATCATATCAACGTAAGTAAAAGAATTGGCGTTTAGCTTGATACTTGACTTATCAAAACCACGCACAGAAAAACTACACGAATAACTTCTCAAATTAATTATTTTTTCACAACATAAATGTCGCACAGAATCATCATTGTAACAAACACCAGAAAAAGGAATGTTTTTAGAGTGGGCAAAGTAGTTGTTGTTCCGCAACACAAGCTCTAATATTTTCCAATCTTTTGCTCCAAGCTCATGACACTGCTTCAGCAAGTAAAAAAAGTTCTTTGCACCATCAGCGCAAAAAGGATGACTCTTGATATTGAACCATGAAGGAGCGTAAACATTTTCGATAAAGCGTACAATTTTGTATTGTGATGGGGAACAGACTTCTTTTGACATATACAATCTCAAAACTCTTTTTGCTTTTGTCAACCACCTAGCATGGTTAAAATTTCCTGGCATTGCGTTCTGTAAAGACCTAATTTCATCACTATTTGTATAACCTTGCTGTACTGCTAAGCATGCTTTAAGAAGATATTTTTGATCTGCACTTAGATTGTTCTTAACCTCATCATTATTTTTAACCACTTTTCCTAACATAGCTTTAGGCTTTGTAATTGGTAAATCCTTGGGATCAAAGTCTAGCGCACTCATAAACACCACTGGAACTACTAGGACCTCTTGTACATCCTTCATCAATAGCAGAAATGTATTACCAAAATGGTAGTTCATTAGCATGCAACAGGCAAACAAGCAACTGCAGTGGTCTTGCAACGCCTTAAAATAAACGTCACGTTAACGACAATCAAAAGATAATTTAAATATTCTAAAAGATAAAAGTTTTTGCGTAGCGCAAAACCGCTGAACGCATAGGCAAATCGCCTTTTCACAAACGAAATGGTGTGATTCGAAAGTTAGAATATATATATATATATATATATATATATATATATATATATATATATATATATATATATATATATATATATATATATATTCTAACTTCCGAATAACACCATTTCGTTTGCCTGTATTGGTTACTGTACCGTCACAAACAACTGCTTATTGCGTACTTGCTGAATTTGTATTTGCAATTATCGATAATATCTCATTTGCAACGTCAGCTGCTTTACCTGTTACTGGCATTACATGATCAATGAAGTTATTGTTTGGAAATGATACAATAACATTATGTTCCTCCTTTATGCTTCTACATATACCAGACTTCTCAACAAAAGTTAAGTCTTTCTTCCCATCAAATCCAATACAAATTAGTTCTTACATCTCAGCAGCATGCTTAGAAACTTGTTTCTGCCGCCAAAGACCTCACTGACGTCTAAGTTTTGCAGGATTTATTGCAGTTTCTGCTGACAATAGCTTCATTTCTTTTAGCACTGCATATACTACAAGACAAGCATCTCTTTTACTAATCTTGCATCTGTCCAAGGCTTTGCACAACTCTGGATATTGTTTCATGTTTCTGGGTGCTGCAACAATATCATCAGATTCACCACTGGAAATTTCATGATCAAGAACTTCATCACCTATGTTTAGTTGAAGTTCTACGTCCTCACCACCATTATCACCAGCATCATCACTCATGTTGTTGTAGATATAATTTATTTTTGTCTCATATTTTATTTTCTGATTACGCTCAAA
>NC_088929.1:49657500-49732500 GCF_038396675.1 Hydra vulgaris
ATACACTCACTATTCCTAAGCTCAGTCTAAGATCATGACTTCTTTTCTTGTCTTTTAGAGTCACACCACACATCCATCTGATCATCATTTTTTCTGTCCATTCCAGGCGCTGAACATCTACCTTCATTGCCCATGTTTCACTGCCATACATCATAACACTCTGCCCACATGAGATGTATAACTTTCTCTTAATCTTCAAAGATGCACTCCTTGCTATTAGAAGTGGAGATAATGAGCTATGCCAATATATATGTCAATTCTAATATAAATTGTGTTTGTTTTTATTTTTTCCATTATTATTATACTATTAGATATTCTAGTATTAAATTTATTTTTAAAAATTGAGTTTAGCATTGATGCTACATTCTCGTCATCTTTTGGGCGTTTCATTAATGATTCCGCTGAAAAGTATGCTAATTGCAGGCCAAAATGTTGTTTAGTCGAAGGGAAGTACAACTTTTTTTTTTTTGCTAAATGTATTATTCTTTGTGATACTGAGCTGCGGTATGATTATAGCGATAAAGTTAATCAAACATGGAGAGACTCTGTAAGTTTTTGAAACTTTTTTATGATTTTTTTACCTATGTATAAATAATATAGGTTTAAAGTAGAATTTAAAGATATTTTATGAACATCAAAATTTTACAATTAAACTGATCCTTTTTAGAACGACTATTTATTACCGCTTACACTTGATAATTTAAGAGATTCATTACTTGGAAAGGTTTGAAATTCAAATAATTATATTTTATAACTACTTAATTTTCATTCACAATTTTTTTTGTTTGAAAAGGTTTATTTGGTTAAAGTTAAAATAGAATAATAGTTATTTTTATTTTAAATTTCAATTTTCAGCCCCTAAGAAAATTTTGTACAAAGGCATCAGAGGTTTTAATTTTTTTAAATTTATTTCCTTGAATTTTTAAAATACTTTTAAATTATACTTTTAAATTTTTTTCTGTAAGGTTTTGGCATCTTCAAGTTCTCATCAGTTTAAGATAATATTTGTTGTCACATGCAAATTAATTTAGTTGTAATAGTTGAAAAATATCATATGAAACAATTTTTAAAACATTCTTGAACATGCAGCTGTCAATCACATGATGTCAAAAATATTGTATAATACAGTCGAACTCATGTAATTCAAATTCTTTAGGTGTCTAAAAATATTCTTCAATTACGTGAGTTTTAAAATTATTGGAGATCAATACTACATAATTCTGAATAGGCAGAGGAATTTGTTTGATTTAAATAATTTTTTGAAATATAGAAGTTTGAACTACATAATTTTAGCTAAAATGTAAGTTGTTTGTAAATAATTAACTTGCCTAATTATTTACAAGGCCTAATATGCTTTGCAGCTTGGTTTTTAGTTTTAAATGTAAGGCTTTAAATATGAAGAGAAGATTGTGATACCTGGTACAATGTATGAAAATATATTTAATTCAAATTACTAATTTTAAATTTAAGTTTATGATAAAATAAAAGTTTAAGAATTTATTATTTTTTAATAGTTTATTTAAATTTTTACTATTTTACCAAAAATTCAAACCTTTAGAACCTTTAAAGAACAAATCAATCAGGTAGCTCTTTAGTTTTATTATATATATATATATATATATATATATATATATATATATATCAATATATATATATATATATATATATATATATATATATATATATATATATATATATATATATATATATATATATATATATATATATATATATATATATATATAGTATATAAATTATATATAGTATAATATAAATATTAGCATATAGCTATGTTAAACATTCTACGATGTTTGCTAGGCAAGTTTGTAAAGTTTTTTTTTTTTTGAAATTCAGAGTTCTGTAAAGAATATAAATCCTTGTCAGACTAACATTCTGACATTCAATCTAAGTAACGCATATATTTAATGGTTTGGTTTATTTTAAAACTTTATGAGTATTAATTTATGCAATTGATGTTTAACTGGAAAATTTTAGCATTAGCGAATTTTCCCTTTTATTTATTCTTTATTCTTAGGATTTGATTGATTTCAAGATAAGACCAATGGGAATTCAGGTATGGTTATTTACAAGTCAAAATTTAATAGTTTGATTTTATTTATTGTTTAAAAAACAATTTTTCTATTAATTTTACTAGCATATTCAAAAAAGAAAATGTTTTATACCATCATCATGTGTATGCTTTTTTTCCATTAATTTACTCGAGAATTATTTTAAAATTTGTTTAATTTATGGACTTGTTTATTACAACTTAAGATTTTTTTTTGATTTTTTTTTAAGCAGCTTCGCTTTCAACAAGGCTGCAAGCAACCACTAATTAAAGTTGGAAGTTACTGGAAGAGAAAAGATAACAATTGTAGAGCAAGATAAGGACTGACAGACGACTTAAAGGATTGCAAATTATATGAATCAGGAAAGCAAGATAAAGGAAGCAACTTCCAAAGAACTGATATTCGAGGAAAAAAACTAGACAAATAAGTATAATATAAATATTAGCATATAGCTATGTTAAACATTCTTCGATGTTTGCTAGGCAAGTTTGTAAAGTTTTTTTTTTTTGGAAATTCAGAGTTCTGTAAAGAATATAAATCCTTGTCAGACTAACATTCTGACATTCAATCTAAGTAACGCATATATTTAATGGTTTGGTTTATTTTAAAACTTTATGAGTATTAATTTATGCAATTGATGTTTAACTGGAAAATTTTAGCATTAGCGAATTTTCCCTTTTATTTATTCTTTATTCTTAGGATTTGATTGATTTCAAGATAAGACCAATGGGAATTCAGGTATGGTTATTAACAAGTCAAATTTAATAGTTTGATTTTATTTATTGTTTAAGAAACAATTTTTCTATTAATTTTACTAGCATATTCAAAAGAGAAAATGTTTTATACCATCATCATGTGTATGCTTTTTTTCCATTAATTTACTCGAGAATTATTTTAAAATTTGTTTAATTTATGGACTTGTTTATTACAACTTAAGATTTTTTTTTGATTTTTTTTTAAGCAGCTTCGCTTTCAACAAGGCTGCAAGCAACCACTACTTAAAGTTGCAAGTTACTGGAAGAGAAAAGATAACAATTGTAGAGCAAGATAAGGACTGACAGACGACTTAAAGGATTGCAAATTATATGAATCAGGAAAGCAAGATAAAGGAAGCAACTTCCAAAGAACTGATATTCGAGGAAAAAAACTAGACAAATAAGATATTTTGGAGCACTTAGGAACAGTCACAGAAAAAGGATAAGACTTAATTGAATGACAAGTAACAAGAGAATGAAATTTAGTAGATGACACAAGAGATGCTAGCTCTTTAGAGCAGTGCCCATTATAGTATTAGTAGAAAAGAGAAAGAGAAGCAACATTACGACCATGCAATAATGGTTGGAGGTTGGCTGCAAGAGCAGGTCCAACTATGTTTACAATGCGTTTTTGCACCTTGTCTAAAAGAGAAAGGGGATTATTAGAAGATCCACCCCAGATATGGCAACAGTATTCCATATAAGGCTGAATTTGAGATTTATAGAGATACAGAATAGAATCCGAAGTAAGAAAGTGTGAGCTCGATAAAGAGATGCAACCTTAGCAGATGCTAATTTTGCAACTGATTTGATATATGGTTTCCAAGAAAGATCGGAAGTAAGAGTTAATCCTAGAAGATGAAGATTATATGACTCATTGAGTACATCACCGTTCATAAATATAGGAAGATCTAACTTATTGCGATAACGATTGGCTGAAAAAAACTGAGTTTTATTTGTATTGAAGTTCACCAGCCACTGTGAGCCCCATGATAAAACCTATTGGTTATTACTGTTAGCAAATCAGCTGTAGAACAAGAAGATCGAAATCCATATTGATGGTCAGAAAGTAAGTTATTAGATTCAAGATGAGAAATTAAGTGTTTATTAATTAAAGATTCAAAAACCTTGCTTATGATAGGAAGAAGACTGATAGAACGGTAGTTAGACGAATCACATCGCTCTCCAAAACATTATGAAAAATCTTTGACTTACTTATTGCATGTATTTGCACTTTGTTTGTGGGGAGGGTTTCATTTTGTAGACAGATAAAAAGAAACCTTGTTTTACAGCAATATTCTTTGCAATTGGGACATTTTTTCATAAATTTGTTTATTAAGATACCGGTACAATTTTACTTGCAGATTTTTTTTTGAAAAGGTAGACAAGTCTCTTAGAGTAATCTATATCTTTGCTTGTTACTATAATATTAATTTTCCATTTTTTAGAGTCTTTCTAGTTCTTTAGCACCATCACCAAATATGACGAGCAACTTAGAAAATATTAATCTAGAGGTATGTTAATTATGCAATAACAGTGATTAAGAAAGTTTTCTTTTAAGTTAGTATATTTGAGAAATATCTTTATTTGAAATTTGAGATTTAAACAGATAATAGAATTGCGTGCTTTTAAAAAAAACAAAAGTGTGCTTAATAAAAAAAAGTTTTTTATTTATCTAAAAACAATTTGACAATTCAGTAATTTATTTTTTAGTGTTTTTCAGTATCTCCATCAGAGATGGTTGATATTGAAAGAAATATTATTGCAGAGGTAGGCTTGTTTGCAGTGTTTTTTAAAAAGATATCTTTTGAATTGTTTGTATGGGTAACTTAAATATATTTGTTAGAAGATTGTGAATTATCTGGTAGTTTTGACAAGATAATATATTTTTTCACTATAGAATCCCCTAAAAATGAAATCAACTATTATTACATTGGAAGATGGCAATAACAGAAATATTAAAGCAGAGGTAGGCTCATTTGCATTGTTTGTAAAAAGATATATTTAGAATTGTTTGTTTAGATAACTGAAGTATTTTTGTTAGAGAATTGTGAATTATCTAGTAGTTTGACAAGCTAAATTTTTTTCGTTATAGAATCCACTGATAAAATCGACAAATGTAATGTGGAAAGAAGGAAGTGATAAGATTGAGGTAAGCAGAATCTTGGAAACTGATATTAAAGTATTCATGTGTAAAACCTTACATTGTACCTGTAAAGTTTTTAAATTTATAAAGGAAAATCACAGCTTTTTCAGAAGTCTTATGATACTGATTTATTATACACCCCTCAAAGAAAACAGTGCCACCTATAAATTACATGTGAGCAAGTGAGTTTCCTTAGCTGTGTTGTGGTGAAGGAAACTCTGGTATAAAACTATACTTTATTGGGTTTATTATTTGTCATTCATTGTATTCATTATTTAAATCATCATACCTTTTACATCATAAGTTTTTCATCGTAACTTTTACATCATAAGTTCTACAATTTTAGCATAATATTTTGTTTTATAATTTCTATTGTGTTAAATGCATTTTATCAATGTTTAAATAAAAATATTTTTTTCCACAAAGTAGTTTATTACATAGCTTCAATTTTTTTTATACAGACTTGTAAGAAAGAGTTACAATATGAAGAGAAAATTGTGATACCTGGAACAATGTACAAAAATATATTTAACTTAAAATACTTATATTAACTTTATTTAAGAATTTATTATTTTTTAAACCAAAAATTTAAACCTTTAGAACCTTTAAAGAACAAATTAATCAGGTAGCTCTTTAGTTTTATATATATATATATATATGGTATATAAATTATATATAGTAGAATATAAATAGTAGCATATGGCTACGTTAAACATTCTATGATGTTTGCTAGGCAAGTTTGTAAAGTTTTTTTTTTTTGAAATTCAGAGTTCTGTAAAGAATATAAATCCTTGTCAGAATAACATTCTGACATTCAATCTTAGTAACGCATGTATTTAATGGTTTTGTTTATTTTAAAACTTTATGTGTATTAATTTATGCAATTGATGTTTGATTGGAAAATTTTAGCATTAGCGAGTTTTCCCTTTTATTTATTCTTTTTTCTTAGGATTTGACTGATTTCAAGTTAAGACCAATGGGAATTCAGGTATGGTTTTTTACAAGTCAAATTTTAATAGTTTGATTTTATTTATTGTTTAAGAAACAATTTTTCTATTAATTTTACTAGCATATTCAAAAGAGAAAAGGTTTTACACCATCATCATCATGTGTTTGCTTTTTTTCCATTAATTTACTCAAGTATTATTATAAAATTTGTTAAATTAACAGACTTTTTTATTACAACTTAAGATTTAAAATTTATGAAAAGTCTTTGACTACTTATTGCCTGTATTTGCGCATTGTTTGTGGGGAGGGTTTCATTTTGTAGACAGATAAAAAAAACCTTGTTTTACAGCAATATTTTTTGCAATTGGGGCATTTTTTCATAAATTTGTTCATTAAGATACCAGTACAATTTTACTAGCAGAATTTTTTTTGAAAAGGTAGACAAGTCTCTTAGAGTAATATATATCTTAGTTTGTTACTATAATATTAAATTTTTTAATATTAAAGTAACAAACAATAAAAAATAGCTTTATAAAAAAAAGTTTTTTATTCATTTAAAAATAATTCGACAATTCAGAAATTTACTTTTTAGTGTTTTTCAGTATCTCCATCAGAGATGGTTGGTAATGAAGGAAATATTATTGCAGAGGTAGGCTTGTTTGCAGTGTTTTTTAAAAAGATATCTTTTGAATTGTTTGTATGGGTAACTTAAATATATTTGTTAGAAGATTGTGAATTATCGCTCTCTGGCGTTTCTCTTCTTACTGTTAATTCTACCAAAAGCCTGAGTTGTTTATACATTTGTCAGAAGAAAGTAACATGTTTCATACAAGTTGCAACAAAACCATTACCCTAACCCCCATAAGCGCTTTCACTCTATAAAGAACATACCTATTCAATCATACTCGCATCTAATCCTAGATTTCTTTTATTTCTTCATTTTTTTTCGCGGTTTTTGTCGTAAAATGAGACTTTTTATCATTTACTTACTCAGGTTACACGGTGATCTAAGGCTGGGATTGAAACGTTACCCAAAGTTGAGAACGTTTTTACGTTCGATGATTACGATGTTTTATGTTTAAGATATGTTTTCATTTTTTTAGAGATTTCCGTCAATGACCTTTTAACTACTAAATTTGTTCAAAATCAAAATTTGGACCTCCCCTTTTTCACTTTCCACTTATCACTACACTACGACCACATATCACGAATGGAGTAAATTAAACTATATATACACTGCTCCCAGATAGGGGGTTTAGGTTGAAGGTACCTGGATTTTTTCTTTATAGAACTATCAGGTGAGTTTAGTAGATTAACTCTAAACAAAAATTAAAATCGGATTTGCTTCTAAATTAAGAATTTGATGATTTTTTGTCTTTTGATAATATTTTTACCGCCATAACCTCGTTGTCTTTGGTGCTACAGAGAGCTTATATAGACACTACGGAGCAGAAGCAATCTTAAAATTTAAAATTATAATGATAATTTATAGATGTAGGTCTGGCGAAACAGGCGGAGTCTAGGGGTCTTCAGACCCCTAATCTCTAACTTTAATTTTACAGTCCTCTGCTCATCAATGTTTAAGTCTGTTATTTCAAAATTTTTAATCTTGATAGTAGCAAATGAATAAAACGATGATAAATCAACAAGAAACCAATGCAAAACTAATATTATCTTTAAATAATAAATGTTACATGATAACAGTTGTGCTACCATTTTGCAACATTTTAACCTATAATATTGAAGCAAATAAAACTAGTTTAATAATGTTTTAATAAAAATATTTGTAGCACCCTCTTTTTATTAATGTCTTAATTATGTTCTTGTGAACAGATTCTAAGGTTTGTTCTGATGTCAGAACGAGAGACATCTAATGGCGGTCTAAATTCAGGTGATATTTAATGCATGGTATTTCCATCCGAGTGACATAATGGTGTTAAACCTTTCTTCAACATAGTTGTTCATGTAGTCTATGAATTCGATGAATGCTCTAATTTTATAAGTTTTGACGACTGTTTGATAATATGCTCATAGAGAGGTAGCAGCTCTGGTGGAGCTATAACATCCAATACCAGGCGATCCGGGCTCTCATTAAAAAGACATAGTAGACATATGGAATGTCAACTGCTGAATGCTATAAAAATGATTTAGTGAATGGGACTTTCTATTCACACCAATCTCCACATTTCTATTCACACCAATCTCCACATTATCTATATACTTCCTTACTAGATTTTTTAAAGAGATTTTTTGTAGGGATCTACTTTGCATGTTCTTGTTGCAACATCCAAAACAGATTATACCATTGCATTCCTGATGATTTCGTTTCCAATTCTTTTTTCTTTTCAATATTAAATTTTTTCTGCTAAAATACATGAATTACTTTACACACTATCTGTATTGCCAAAGACAACAAAGATTTTGTACATAATAAGTTATCGTTAAACAAAAAAAACACGAAATTTCAATTTAGTACGAATACTAAATTGTCCTCTCCAAATCTCTGAAAGGCCCTATATATATGCGCAAAACGCGACGCAAAGTGGTGCAAAGCCATTAAAGTCTTCGAAAAGGTTAGGATCACATAAACTTGTGACTTTTAGAATAAATGCAAATAATTAGATAGACCCTAATTCACAGATGTGGTGCTTTTTGTGCGATTTAGCACGCCAACTAGTCAAGAAACGTGCTAGCCTACTATTTACACATTTCTTAGGTAGGCTTGGAAATAGTTAGGGTACGACCGTACGAGTGGAGTGTTACATTGTTACTTTATCGTGACTTGTAAAAACGTACAAAACGCAAAGTATAAACGCGCAATGTATCAATTTAAACAAAGTGATAAGAAACCGTTTAAAACAAAGTAATTTAATTCTGTTTGGTGAGGTGCAACTAAAAAAAAAAAAAAAATGAAACTACTAAAAAGCAGAACACAAAGTCATAACTCAAAAACTCGTAGGATATAAAAATGATTGACTCGGATCAATTTTATCGAGCGCGCCCGACAGAGGGTTAAATTCATCATAACATGTCGTAATCTTTTTAATGTCGGATTTAGGTTTGGAAATTTGTAATTATGAAAAGAAATTATGAAAATTAATTTATTAACTAAAGTCAACTTTAAGATGAACTTTAAGAGTCATCAAAAGTTTTTTTTGTGGTGAACAGACGTGTTTTTGCAAGCGCTATAATTTTAAAGGAAATAAATTGCAGTATTTTTAATTCTTAGTATTTATATAATTAGTAATTATAAATACTATATTTCTTTACTAATAACATGGATGCAATTAAAGACTCCGAAATCTCAATAAAGTTAGTACGAGAAATTTTTCAAGAGATGTTTAAGAAACAGCAAAAAGATATTTTTAAACTGATAAGCGGTAATTTAAAAATTACAAACGATAGAATCGACGAATTACAAAAAGATATTACTTTACTAAAAAACACTTGCGAATCTTTAACAAAAGAAAATGAAAACAGCAAAGTGGAACTTATTTTGACGAAGAAGCAGTTGATGAATTATGAAAAAGTTCAAAAAGACATTGAAGAGAGTTTATCGTTTACACAAGATTGCCATGATAAAAAGGTTATCGACCTAGAGAAAAAGATTTCTTTGAATTCTAATTTAGGAAATGAAGACAAAACTAAAATTCGACAGCTTAAAGATCGCCAAAGAAGAAACAATTTACGTTTCGAAGGAATTTTGGAAAACGATTCAGAAAGTTGGGATGATTCTGAAACTAAAATACTAAACTTACTAGAAAATAAACTTAATGTAACTGGAGTAAATATAGAAAGAGCCTATCGGACAGGTAAACCTGATTTAAATAAGCCAAGAACAATTGTGATAAAATTACTCGACTATAAAGATAAGATAAAAATACTAAAAAATGCGAACAAACTTAAAGGCTCCGGAATATTTATTAACGAAGATTATTCAATTGAAACAGCGTTGATACGGAAAAAGCTTTTTGAAGAGAGAAAGTTGCACAGGACAAACGGTAAATATTGTATTGTTGTATATGATAAATTAATTTAAAGGAATTTAGGAAAACGAGTGCCATCAATTAAATACTTTAAATTTTTATATTTTCTGGATCTTAAAATTACTCTTATTTAAAATGGCTGAGGAAACTGATTTGTCAAACATTGAATTTAAAACATTTAAAATTAAAAATTCAATCCTTTTAATTCGCAATTCTGATCCTGATATTAATTTTTATAATGATGATGAACTAATTAAAAATATTAGCCCATTATATTATAACCCATACTCAAAAGACATTACCAAAGGAATGGATGATAACTCATTTTCAATTCTTCATATTAATATTAGGAGTTTAAAAAAAATTTTGAATCATTAAAACAGTTTCTATATAAAATTAAAATTAATTTTCAAATTATTTGTCTTAGTGAAACATGGTGTCAAGACAAAAATGTTGAGAACGATTCATATTTCCAAATACCCAATTACAATGTAGTCCACCAAATTAGAGACCTGGGCAAGGAAGGCGGGGGTTTATGTATGTTTATTAAGAATTCATTATTATTCAATTTAAATTCAAATTTAAGTTTAATCACAAATGATTATGAGTTATTATGTGTGGAAATCATTAATAAAGCCTCAAAAAACATTGTCGTGCATGCATTATACAGACCACCATCAGGAAATATTAATGCGTTTAAAGATCACATTAAAAATTTAATTGAAAATAAATTGAATTTGAATAAAAGTGTTTATTTCGTGGGTGACATTAACCTTAATATTTTGGGTTATGACGTAAATAAACAAACGAATAAATTCTTTAATGTCATTTTTCAAAGTGGTCAATAGACCAAATTATAACTAATGAATTTATCAATACAAAAATTAAAACTGGAATATTTAAAACGGACATTTCGGATCACTTTCTGATTTTTATAATATCAAATAAATGCAATCAGCCTGATGCTTATAAAAAAAAGTTACAATACGAATTATAAACTTTAAAATTACTAAATTAGTCTAATCGAAAACGCTTTTGAACCCATGGATAACGAAGGGAATCCTTAAATATTCCAAAATTAAACAACGATTATATTGTAAGTTTCTTAAAAAAAGAACTTTGGTAAATGAAACTACTTATAAAAGTTATAAACGTTTATTTGAATCTGTTTATTTGAAAACGCTCAAAAAAAAACTATTATTCTGAAAAATTAAAGAAAAACAACAGTACACAAAAAAATGGACTATTAATAAATAGGTAAATGGCATGAAAAATCTGGACTGAAATGCACTTCCAACTAATCTTAAAATTAATAATAACTTAATTGTAAATAAATCATTAGTTGCAGAAACACTTAATAACTTTTTTGTTAATGTAGGTTCGAATTTAGCCTCTAAAATAGGACCATCTCAGACAAACTTTCGTTCATACCTAACACCAAATAAATCTGTCATGTCTAATCATGAACTTACAGAAGATGAATTATTAAACTCAGTTTCTTTACTAAAACCTAATAAAAGTTCGTGTGCTGATGATGTCAGTAGTGTTGTCATTATTAAATCAATAAGTTTTATAAAAATACCACTTTTACAAATTTTTAATTTATCTTTAAAACACGGAGTTTTTCCTGAAAACTTAAAATGTGCAAAGGTTACACCAATCTATAAAACAGGTGATCCTTCTGATGTCTCAAACTACAGACCAATCTCAATTCTTACCTGCTTTTCCAAGATTTTAGAACGTCTTATGTATAACAGACTGTTTTCGTTTTTAACTTATAATAAAATTCTTTACGATAAACAATTTGGGTTCAAATCTGGCCATTCAACCGATCATGCAATCATTCATCTACTACACGAAATATTTAAAGCTTTTGATGAAAACAAATTTACTTTAGGCGTCTTTATTGATCTAAGTAAGGCTTTTTGATACGGTGGATCATAATATTCTCCTGCACAAACTTAAAAATTATGGTATCATAAGTTTTAACTTAGCATGGTTTAAAAGTTATCTAGCAAACAGGAAACAGTACATCTCGTTTAATGATAGTAAAATGGATTTAGCGACGATTTCCTGCGGCGTCCCACAAGGATCAATTTTAGGGCCCCTTTTATTCCTCATTTATATAAATGACTTAAACAAATTTTCAAGTATCTTAAATTCAATCCTATTTGCAGACGACACCAACTTATTTTATTCTGATAAGGATATTAATTCTTTATTTGAAACAGTAAACAAAGAGCTTGCAAAACTAAGTGAATGGTTTATAGCAAATAAATTATCCATAAACATAAAAAAAAAAAATATATACTTTCTTCCATCGTCTTCATGAAAAAAGACTCATCCCATTAAATCTTCCAATTTTAGTTGTAAATAACTCTTGCATAATAAGAGAGCGTCCATTGTTATTTTTTGGTGTTGTTATTGATGAAAATGTGAGTTTGAAGGAGCACATAAATATAATTCAAAATAAAATTTCGAAAAATATTGGTCTACTTTACAAAGCTAAGCAGTTATTAAATCAAACCTGTTTAAAATACATTTATTTTTCATTTATTCATAGCTACCTAAGTTATGCAAACGTTGCCTGGTGTTGCACTAACGTAACTAAAATAAATAAACTATTAATTAAACAAAAGCATGCTTTAAGAATTATTGGAAATGTAGATCGTTTCTCACACACTAAACCTCTATTCATTAAATTTAGTATTCTCAACGTATTTCAACTAAATCTTTATCAAATTCTTATTTTTATGTTCAAAGTTAATAAAAAAATAGCACCTTTTTCATTTAACTCTTTTTTGGAAAAAATATATCATCTATACCCAACACGATTTTCAGAAAACAATTATGTTCAACCTAAAACCTATTACTCTGTTACTAAGTTCTCAATTGCTAAAAGAGGTCCTAAACTATGGAACATGCTATTAAATAATGAGTTAAAAACTATTTCTTCTATTAAACAATTTAAAAACAAACCTTAGCAAAAGCTTTTAATAAATGACAACGAATTAAAATTTTTCTGAAGCCTTTGATTAGGAGTAATCACGTTTGTCTATTTCTTTGTAAATATGGTTTAAATATATATTCTATATACAGTTCAATTTGTACATTATGACGTTGTTTTTTATCTCATATAATAAACTTTACATATATAAAAGACACATTATGATACTAAAAATGTTTTAAAAAAATGTTTTTTGTTTGTTTGTTTGTTTGTTTGTTGTTCGTGTATTATCCGTTATTTTATGATTAAAATTCAAAAGGTTTATAAATCTAAAACCAGTTAGGAAAAAAATAATTTAATTAAAATAATTAATTAAAAAATCTTCGTATACTTTTGGATATATTACACTGTAATATAGCGTAAAATGTTTTTTAGTTTTTATTTATCGTTATTTTATTTTAACGCAACGTTTTGTTTAACATTTATTTTACTAGGTACTTTGTTTTGTACTTTTATTATTGACATTTTTATTTAAAGGGGCTTGGTGATAAGACAGAATTTGTCTTCTTCTTGCCCAAACCATGTATTTATATATTTGTATTGCATAAACTTGTAAACTTTTCTTATCGGCGAAATACATAGTAATAATAATAATAATGAACTATTTAGAGTAATTAGAAATTTAGAATTATTATTTTGATGTTTATTTTGGTGTTTAAAACATTTATTTTGAAAGTGTGAGGCCCCAACAAAATCCAAGGCCCCCCTCTCGGACCTCCCCCTCTGATAAGGCCTGTATATATACATATACATACACACACACATACACACACACACACACACACACATACATATATATATATATATATATATATATATATATATATATATATATATATATATATATATATATATATATATATATATATATATATATATATATATATATATATATATACATATATATATATATATATATATAATATATATATATATATATATATATATATATATATATATATATATATATATATATATATATATATATATATATATATTAAGTTATAAGTTTTTTAATAAATTAAAAGACTTATTTTTTATTTTTGAATGTTTTTAAATAACGGGGTTTTATTGTAAAAAAACAGAAAATTAATATCAATAGTATAAAAAAAAAAAATGAATTGAGTCGTTGCTGTAAAAAAAAATTACTATTTTATGGATCAACCTTGCAAAGTTAGCTAAAGGAAAATTTTGAAATTTAAGTATTTTATACTTCAACTACACTTTTTGAGGTAAGAAGTTCCTACTAAGGCTTACGTCTATTGCTTTCTTCTGCTATGCATACAATGAAATATTGTAATCACGATAATTATCTAATGAAGAGAAGTTAACAAATTTTGTAATTAGTATCATGTTAACGTTTAGGCACTGCCTTGGGGCACAGTCTAGGGGGAGGCCGTGGCGCTCAGGAATTACTAGGTCTGTCTGACGAGGAGAAAAATGTAAAAATATAATTAAAAATAAATATATCTTTACAAAATCTTATTTAAAAAAAATTTATGTAGGAAACAAAATATAATAGACTTATTTTAAATTTTGAGTTTTAGTCCAGGGCCTTGTTTGTAATAATTCAATGATAGAAAAAGCTAGATCTAAAATGTTTCATCTCTAATTACTTTGAGCGCTTGCTTCAAAAGCAGAAGATTCTTTGTTTAGCTCTTTACATAGAAATTATTGTTTGCTCTAGTCGTATTTTGTGCCATAGATAAAAAAAGTGGCGTGAACATCCTAGTTAAATTCCTTTCCGCGGTGTTCAGAGGCGGATCTACAATAGAGCATGGGGGAGGGGGAGATACACCCCGTGCTCCCTGGGGCGGACAATTGGAGTAAGTTATAAATAAATCAAAAAGTAGCTAAATCCGCCACTGACCGTGCTTTGTGATAAAACCATTAGATCATCTTTTAGCACCTAAATACTACAGAAAAAAAATACTGCGCGTCAGAATAAACAAAATATCGTTTAAGGTAGTTCGTAAAACATTTTGTTTACTCTAATGCACAGTGTATTTTATATAAGTTATATCATATACAGGTACGCTGGAGTTGAATAAATCTTTTAATAATTATTTTATGCTAAATACAAATTCATCAATTGTTTTTTAATTTTATTTTATCATCTTTAAAAATCAGCGTTCGAAAATTATGATCATTTCAAATTTACGTCACCTTTATTTTAGGGAGGTTGCAAACTTCAAATGGTAATAACTTTTTAACGGTAATTTTAATGTAACTTTTTATGCGGTAGTGGTGTAGTGGTAAAAGCGCTCGCTTTGTAAGCGAGAGGTTCGGAGTTCGACTCCCACCACGTCCCTGGAAGTACCGCGCTCAACTTAGTTTCTCCGCGCAGCGGCCTTGCTCGGCAAGGTTCGTGTTTCGGAGTTAAAGAGTTGAGAGAGGGTTGCACCACGAATAACGACTAAAATAAAAAAATTAAAAAAAAAAAAAAAAAAAAAAAAAAAAAATGAGTATCCTCCTCGACTGTAGTGGCCCCCCTCGGGCCTTGGGGAGGTGAATAATCTAAAAAAAAAAAAAAAAAAAAAAGATTAGTAGATATAATTGAAATCCAGTCGTTGAATTTATATTTAGCATAAAATAGTTATGAAAAGATTTATTCAACTCAATGTGCTCGCAATTGGGTTGGGTAGAGGTAGCAAAATTTTGGGGCATCTTTGTTCTCATGCTCCTATTACCTAATTTTTATTGACAAAAACATAAGCATACTAAAGTTTGGAGTTTGCACAATTTCTGAAAGTGCCATTTCTGATCGATGAATATAACCTTCCGGTGCGCCTGATCATATATGAATTATTTATATAACATTATGCATAAGCTTTTTCTTTGATGTATTTCAAAAAATCATCGTATTGATTTGACAAGGTTCTAGATGACATTTTTGCCAGATTTCAGTTTTTGACTTTATTTTATGACTTTATTAAATAAATAAAACTTTCTGCAAAGTTCTATCTGCAAGTTTAGTAAACTTATATTTAGTTTGACAAGGTTCCAACTTACACTTACTCCACATTCTCCCATTGCTTGTTTAATTTGTTCATACGATAGAGAATTTCATGCTCATCGAAACTGTAACAAAAAAATAGAGGTGTGAAAATAAACGTAAAGTGTTCTAATTTGACGTCGATCTAAAAAAAAATAAAGAATCACTTTTTTTTTCAAGAGTAAAGCTGATATTTATAGCCCAGTTGGATTGATAAGAATCCTAAAACAAGTAAACCTAAAAAATCCTTATATTGCTGTGAAAACTGAACGCACAATACTTCAATTACTGTAACTTCAATAACATTAAAGCTGTTAAACTACAAGTTAGTCCTTTATCTAATTTAGCTGTACTAAAATTTACTTAAGTATCACAAATAACACACTTTATATATATATATATATATATATATATATATATATATATATATATATATATATATATATATATATATATATATATATATATATATATATATATATATATATATATATATATATATATATATATATATATATATATATATATATATATATATATATATATATATATATATATATATATATATATATATATATATATATATATATATATATATATATATATATGTTTATTTTGCAATTTACAATAAATACAATAAAATAAATGGCTGGAGCAAGAAGAAGACATAATTTTGTCTTATCATCGAACCCGATTTTTATAAAATCGTGATTTATAATATCATATAATATAGTAGTAGTAATATCTGTATCTTGGGACAGCAAAGTTATTGACTGAGAATCTTGTGCTGTATTTATGACAAATTTCAATAAAATAGGATTCAAATATTTTTGGCAACATTTCTAGCTTTGTTTTATACATGAAAACTAAAACTTCGTGTAAATTTATTTTATAAACATTTAAAGCTTCAATTAAACACAATATAGGCTCACAAGGTTCTGCTCTATTAGCTCCAAATGTAATTTGACATGCATGTTTTTGTTTACAATAAAGTTTTTTTAGTTTTGTATGATTGCCCAAGCTTTAAATCTTGGCATAACAAAAATGAACCCATGAACTGTGCTTAAATTAAATTCAATAAAAAACCTAACAAAAAGAATACTGGCAGTAGGTTATCAAGTTCCAATGTTTTAAATGTAAAAATAAGATTTAAATTTGCACAAAAGAATTTCCAGATCTAAAATAGAAAGACTTTTCCGAACTGTACCTCTCCGCTACCAAGATTACTACCAAGTACTTCTTCACCTATAAAATGATGGAATACTATTAAAGCCTTTAAGCCTTGTACTTAATGCAAAATATAATATGATATATAAATATAATATGATAAGGAAAATGAACAAAAAGATTGAACAAAAATGTATTAGGTCTAACCTGCTTTCAGATCTTGTGACTAAAACAATAAAATAACATATCGTAATTATTGTTTATTAAACTATTGCATGGGTCACGGCGCGACAATTTAGTAGTAGACTAAAAAAAGTATAAAATACAAAAATAAGTATTCTTAAAAGGTACTAACATAAAAAGGAAAATCAAAAGTTTTTCTTAAAAAATTTGATGGGGAAGGGGAAAAGCCAAAAATCCCATCAGCCGTCGTTGTGAACAATGTATTGTTTGATTTACAAATTTCAAAAGTAACTAGCTACTTTAATTGCAAAATTTTAAGGTTACGAACAATGTAACCCCAAAATACAGTTAGAACCCCAAATCCCGAGTATACCTTTAAACCCCAGTATACCTTCAAAATACAGTTCAAACCTTAACATAGCAAAATACTTATATCTTCACTATCAAAAGTTTCTAACCCACATTTAAATATACTATTGTATTATTTAGTTAACTAAAATATAATTTAGAGCATTAAAACTTTGTCAAACTTTTGTCAAATGGTTTTATAAAGTGAAGTTAACCACTAAAGTAAAAGTAAGGGAGACTGGTTCTCTTAGGGACGTTTTTAGATTAAGAGTGTAATTTTTTATCGATGAATATAATTGAACTTTTGAAAACTGTATATGAAAATATGGTCCTTCGTGCACTTTTGATAAGAATCTCTGCTTTATAATACAATTTTTTAGTACTTTTTTTTAGCCGCAAAGTGAGGTCTGACGTTGTCCCTAGGTACAACATGGGGTTGTACCTAAGGACATTGGTGGTTGTACCTAGAGACGCTGGGTAATCGAATACACAAATTAGCTTCTATTGAGCTAATAATTATAGATAAAAAAATACTAAAGATGACTTATAACTATAACTTTAATTATTTATTATTATTGGCTTAAATTGAATTACAACTATTATTTCCTTTTAATTACTGCACAACGAGTCGCAATTATATTATTTAATACACCACGATTCATAAATGAAATATTTATTACATAAAAACACAAATAATTTCTGATGATACAGCATTTCGGCACTCTGTTGTACATAGGGACATGTCCCTAGGTACTTATCCCTAGGTACAACAGGGCGCCAAATTGACAAAAAACGCTGACTAAAAATTTGAGGTTAGAATTTGAGAGATATTATTAACACAATATTCAAGCAAACAAAATTTTGTTAAATACATTAAAAGGGCGAAATTAAAAAAAAAAAATGTTAAAAAACTTACGTAAAAGGGTTGTAAAATCAATTTTTTATCACCGCTTTGCAACGCTTCACACCATCACGACGACACCGTCATGACCTCAGGAGGTGGAGTGTTGCCACATGCAAAAAATATTATGTTCTCATACAAAATTCTCAAAATATTTGAGTGTCCCTAGGTACATGGCGTCCCTTAGAGAATCAGTCTCCCCTACTGCAGTAAGCTACTAAACAACTTTTTTATTTTTAGTTTTCATCTTTTTTTTTTTCATTTTTTTAGTTTTCATATTTTTAGTTTTCATCAGTTTATCCTTTTTTCAGAATTGATTTAGGTTTGGAAAAAAGCTAAGAAGAAATACTGAAATTTAAGAGATTTTGTGTTTAACGAAACACACTATTTAGGGTTGTCCAAGATAATTATTTTAATTAATAATCATTCTCTCACTAAATTTTCTGCAACGGAGAGATTATATATGTGATAAAATATTGTTTAGAACAGGAAATAGAGTTTATGAGCTTTGCTTGATTTTTGTAAACGTTTTGTGAGTTGTAATTACGTTGATAAATAATGTAAAAAACGTTACCTGCTTAGTTAGGAGATAACTGTTTATTTAATGCAAGGTTTCTCATCCCATTTATTATCAATCCAGTCATGCAACAAAGCAATATGCTAACCAACCGTATGTAGGTTTTTTTTTTTTTTTAAAAAAAACAGTGTTAAAACAAAAGATCTTAATCGCAATTTCATGAAAACTCTGTAATAGCTGGCTTTGATTTCATCAAAAAAGAATAAACAGCAGCATAAAATGAAAAAATAAATTGTTGATCTAATTTTATTATTATTTTTTTATTTTAGATGCCCCAAGAAGTCCTAACGGTCTTATCACAGAACATCGCGGAAGAACATTTAACAGGAAGTTCACGCCCCCTTCCTAACCGATGTCGCAAAACTTGTCCTGAAGTGGGGTTTGAACATCTCGCATCTGAGACAAGTGCGTTAACCTCCGCGCCACGGGTACTAATTAGAACTAATTAGAACTTCAAGAAAACAAAGTTGCCCTAGTAATTACTTTAAAAGAACAATGTCGAGTCGTTCATGCAAACACTCTAAAGCAATAAAATAACAGAGTAAGCAGACATGAAGAATAATGTATCAGTTTACCGAGATGCTAAACATATTAAAACAGCCTGAAGACCTCAAAACATAAGAGAACTTAAAAAAAAAAAGAAGATTTTTACGCTACGCAAAATAATCAGCTAAATGATCAAATAATCACGTTTAACTTCTAAAAGAAAGTTACTTTATAATTGAACATTTACATTTTAATACAAAATGTATAATAATCTCTTTGAAAAAGACCGATTTTATTTTCTTTTAAAAAATGCGGAAGGTGATTATTTAAGACGCGCGTAATAAATGATAATAAAATGGTAATAACTTCCGCACAGATAACGATCCTAATAATAATAATAATAACAATAATAATAATAACAATAATAATAATAACAATAATAATAATAACAATAATAGTAATAACAATAATAATAATATATAATTATTATTATTATTATTGTTATTATTGTTATTATTATTATTGGCACCTTAGGGTTATTTAGAACATTTGCCAACAAATATCCTAAAGCATCTTGATAAATTAGAAAGGTGAATTAATAATAAAAATAATAATATTAATAATAATAATAATAACAATACTTTAACTTTATAAAATACACATTTATATGAAAATTATATTGCATTCTAATTAGTAACCAGACTAGTCTATGGATAGACTTACAACACAGACATAGACAATTCTGTATGTTGTAATGGACACAAGAAATGTTTAATTTTTTGTCCTTGTTGTGTCTATCAAATTTTTGATGGTGTCCTAAGATTGCTCAGTTGAAAAATAATTTTCACTTCATAAGTCTACAAAGCATAATTTTTTGTCAATTTGGTGTCTATGATTTTGTCTAAATTTACTTGATTTCATAAAACCAGAAATCTTTCATTACCGTATTATTTGAAGATTGTTATGTAGTAAATTTATAATATTAAAAAAATATTGAAATGACATCAAAACTCCAAATGACGATCATTGCCCATGATTAATTATTGTTTAAAACTTGCGTACATATTCATCAATAAAATGAAAGTAAAAAACATTTTTCTTTTTCACTATTGTTTTATTCACACACCTAAATAAATTTTAACACCTATTGGAATCTTCTACTTACTAATCCACATTTTATAAAGGACAACTACTTGATCACATATTTTTAAAATAGTTTTATTGAAAGTGATAAAGATTTTAGTGACTAAGGAAAATTTTTTAAATGATAAACAAACCTTCAACTTTTTTGAAGTAATCCCAAACTGGAGAGGGCATTTTAAAAATAAATTTTCACGCACATTCACTGAGAATTGAAAAACAACTGAACTGAGTAATAAATGAACTTCAATTGAGCACAAAATAGTCCATTTTGAGGTTTTTAAATAGACATTAACTTTTTAATCAACAGCACACGCTGGACAAAAAATTAAAAAATGAACTTCTGTTAGAAAAATTGTATTTTTAATTTTGTGCTCGTTTTCAGTTTTTGAAACGATGCTGCAGTGAAAATTTAATTACTCGTTATAAGTCCAAATTATATATTAAATAGATCTTCTATACCTCATTAAAAAATCGAGATTGTCCATTTAGAGTCCGTTTTTAAAATGATTGTTTAGAAAGACAAACAATTTTTATAGACAATTCATTTTTGATAGTTGTAATTAAAATTGTTGCAATTAGTGCTTTGTCGAAGTCTATTTTTGTCCTTTTATAATAAGTCCATTAGAGATTGTCTGGTTGCTAATTCTAATCTGTATCTTTCTTTTGGCTGGATTAGTGTTATTAATCATGAATTTATTTTACAAAAAGAGATCCTAACTAAAATTAGAGGAGACTATGGAGGAGGCAATTTTAAAATGAGCTATTAAATAGTAAATACTCATAATCCCAACAACAAAGATAACACAATTGTGTTCAGCATTTTTGAAGCCAAAGATTACAGAAATAACATTAAAGTAGCCATAGCAAGATTTCAAAAGCAAATTGAAGATCTTCAAAGAATGAATCATAAGTGAGTTGCATAAATATATTGAACTGATTTTATTTTATAAGTTTGTAACATTCTTTATGTTTATTTTTATTAGTTTAACATCCTATTTTGTTTGGACAAGTTCCCATAATGCAATTTTCTAATTTAAGTTTAATTATAAAAGAGTTTTAAGCAATTTTGCACAAATGAAGAACTTTGTGGGTGTTAACTATAGTTACATTTTTGTTTGTAAAAGTTAGGAATATATTTCTTAGAATGTTGTTAGTTTATTTGGTTTGGATTAAATATATGGATCTACATAAACGATTTCAGATAATCTGACAGATAAAAATTACCATAGCCGGAAATGTAATTAAATTTTTTTGTTAAGTATTATTGATTATTTTAAATAATAATTATTGGATTCACCATAGGGATTAAAGCATCAGAGTGTTTGTTTTTGGGGATTATCAGTTTCTCTGTTCACTCTATGGTATTTCTAAAGCTACAGGTAATTTTAAACTAAGAAAATAGCTAATAAATTTAATACAATTTTCATTAAATTATAAAATTTATTTATATATTTAAGGGAGACATTGTTGTCTTTTTTGTAATGCTACATCGACTAATATGAAAGGTATTGAAAGTCAAAGCGCAGGGATAAAAGTTCGCATCTTAGAAAACTTGTATACTAAATATAAAGGTTTCATAGAAAAGGGAGGTCGGCTGAATGATGTTAAGCATTTTAATAATGTTATAACAGAGCCAATGTTAAAAATACCTTTAGATCAGGTTTAGATGTTTTATTTGAAATTAATTTAATCTTTTGTAGTATTAGAACTACGATATTTATTTATGTGGGGGGAGGGGGGGTGGCTGTCCAACTTTACATAATCAAGGATAGTTATAAATTGCATGTAAATAAGTCTAAAGTCAATAAGAACATGCAAATTAAAGTTGTTCTGCTAACAGGTAAACTGCACTATAAACCTCTAACTCAGACCTAATCCCTCATATGATGATTTACATCTCACTGCACTTTTTCTCAAAAAATAAGTTGATGTATGTACATCCTGTGTGTGTGTGTGTAGGTGTGTGTAGGTGTGTGTAGGTGTGTGTAGGTGTGTGTGTGTGTGTGTGTGTGTGTGTGTGTGTGTGTGTATGTGTGTGTCTATATATATATATATATATATATATATATATATATATATATATATATATATATATATATATATATATATATATATATATATGTATATATATATATAGTATTTATGTATATATTTATATGCATACATTAAACTTAATATATTTGTATATACTTATAAAATATGTAATTAATAATTATATAATATATAAATTTAAAAGTATCTTTTTATATGATATTATAAAGGTATTTTTTAGAAGTCTTCACATGGCTCTTGGAATTTATCTGAACTTTTTTAACTTCTTTGAAGATGAAGTGCATGAGTTAGATGTTTTATTGGCAGCAGAAGCAATTAAAATGACAAATAACTATACAGCTAATTATAATGAAGAATATCAAGTCTTTATAAAAGAACAGAAAGAATTATCAAATCTTCAATGTGAGATTGTCTGTCTTAATGAGAAACTTCAATCGATAAATGATATGGCTTTGCTTGCTGCAATACAGAATTCTGATTACGGCATGAATGCTCAATCTCTTTACAACTCTGATATTGATTCCATCAATTTCAAAAAAGGAAAAAAGGTTAAAAAGAATTCAATGCAATTTAATAGGGTTTTGATTTATATGTAACTCTGTGTTCAAGTTTTGTGATTTCATAATACATACAATCCTACTTTGGTAGAGCTTTTAATAATAAAAGTCCAGGCCAATCATTCCAGCAATAAGACATTAACTTTATTCGCTTTTTTTTGATACATAATATATAACCTATGAAAATATTTTTTGTTTCTATAGACTAATCAATACAATACTCTTATGCAAAAGCATTCACTGAAAAAAGGTCAAGGACCTTGCACAAGACAAATTGAGGCAGTTCTTCAAAAATTAAACGTGCAGCGACAAGCGTACCATGGAAAAAGTTTCATTGGAAACCATGTGCAGAAAATGCTTAAAGTAATTGCTTTTTTAATTACCCTATAAATCATTTGATATAAGTAATGTTTTATATTTCTAATATATATGCATAAGTATGGTGAGGTTAACATTATAAGCATAACAATGCATATAGTAATTTGACAAGGTACGAATCTATTGATATTCATGAATAATTGTGTATTAAACCAAATATAAATATTGATTTTCATGAGTTCTTTAATATTATAGCCAAATTTTGAACATTTTAACATATTTTGGTAACTTTATGATGTATTGGTATCAATGTTTTGGTTAATTCAGTTGTTATTTATGCTATTTTTGGAATGTGTACACTAGTTAGATAATGTATTTAATGTTATTTTCGCTTTTATTTTAGAGTTTAAGTGAAAATATTTTCTGAAATGGGCAAAGCTAAAAACCTTGATTAAACTGTTCGGGCCCAGGTGGTAGCTTTGAAGGAAATTAGTGGCTTAAGCCTAAATGATATAGCCAAAAAATTGAAAAAAGTCGCCATGCTGTACAAAATGCATATAAGAAACATTTGGAATCAAATACATTTACGGACAAACCCAGATGTGGCCTTCCTAGAATGTCAACTTTACGTCAAGATAGAACCTTAAAACGCCTGGCCCTAACAAATTGTCGCCTTTCTTCCAAAATTTTGTCTCCACAGTGGCATGATGTTGGTGGACCTTTAATATCTCCAAAATCTGTTCGTCGTCGTTTGAATAAACAAGGTTTGAATGGTCGTGTTTCTATTAAAAAGCCTTTTATCTCCAAAATTAATCAGCAGAAGCGTCTCAAATTTGGACACGAATTTTTGCATTTTAGTGTTACTGATTGGTAAACGGTGTTGTGGTCTGATGAGTCCAAATTTAATTTAGCTGGTAATGATTCTCGACGTATTTTCGTTTGGCATCGTCAAAATGAATCATATAAACCGGAATGTTTGCAGGGAACTGTAAAGCTTGGTGGTAGTAGCATCATGGTGTGAGGGTTGTATATCATTTTTTAAGCCGGGCCAGTTGCATCAGGTGGAAAGAATCATGAATAGAGCCAAGTATAGAGATATTTTGCGAAAGCATTTGCTACCTTCAGCAACAGCATTGTTTCCTGCAACTTTTCCATGGATCTTTCAGGAAGACAATAATCCTAAGAACATGTCCAATATGGCTATAGATTTTCCAGCTGCTAATGGTGTTCAAGTCTTGCACTGGCCACACCAGTCACCGGATTTGAACCCCATAGAAAATTAGTGGGATGAAATTGATCGCCGCTGTGCAGGCAAACGTGCTTTAAATGCAATAAATATGAACTTTGGGACTTTATTTCTGCCGCTTGGACTAGTATTTCTGTTGATGATTGCAAGAAGCTTGTTGACACTATGCCAGCCCGGTTAGCTGAAGTAATTAAAAATAAAGGTGGACCTACTCATTATTAATATTTTAATACTCATTTTGTTACTAAAATGTTATAACAATACATTTTGCATGTTTCAGTAATATATTATTTTCCTGCACTGAGGTTATGGCTTTATAATCTGCAAAAAATTAAAAAAAATGGGGTGGCTCTAAACTTATGACCAGTACTGTATAAAGACTATTAATTAAAAAAAAGTCCTCTAACAAACTTCGGGGCCTCTAAAATTGCGGAGATCAGGTCTTCAGCCTCCCTGCCCCCCCCCTCCTTTAATCCGGCTCAGATACAAATAATATGTTTTCTACTTCCATAATTTTTATTTATAATTTCTAGGCATAATAAAACTCAGAAATTACATTTTTTTTTTATCTATACTGATTTTCTCAAATTTCCCGTTAACCTCAAACAAAAATAATTTTGTATATATAAATAGTGGCCCCCAAGAGCCTTCGCGTCGCTTGAGACAGCAACAAAGATTAGCGTATTTTCCCCGTTTTAATCTTATCTTTAATGTTGAGCTATTAATAGGGCAAAAAATAGTTCTCGCGTTCAATCTTAACAAGATTACTAAAGATATCTTTAGTTGATCTAGTATTTTTAGGCTTAAAATAAACCATTTCTAACACTTTTAACGCGTTATACCTGTTCTAAAGTACATATAATAAACCTATTCTAACATGCTTTCTGCTTCCATCATTTAGTTTCAAGGCATAAGTAAATCAAAATTCAATTTTATACGAATTTAATACATCAACATTTATGCCGATATTGCAAAATCTTATTTCTATCATTAGAACAATCTACCCTATAACTTCAGATATTTAAAATTGTCATTTTCACTACACTGGGTGACATTAACCAGGGCTCAAGTTACCCCATCTAGTGGGACAAAGACATTTTTTGAGCGCCACTAAAAAAAGGTTTGAACGTTTAAGGTTCCGAAACAAGAAAGAATCCAAAAATGATAATTCAAAATCAATTCAGTCCATGTTTGGGTAAAATACCTTAACTAATATGCATGTTTAGGTAAAATACCTTAACCAATATGCATATTTAGGTAAAATACCTGAACCAATATACTACTATGCAAACGAATATAGAATTTAAAAAATAAGGAATTTACCTGCTCCTACCGGAGCGCTCTTTTTATATGTTTCAAATGTTACATGGATACAAATAAAGTTAGACCCCAGTTTACATTATTATAATCTAAAGATAATTTGTTAAATAATATTTTTATGAAGAATAAGGCCACTGCCTAAAATAAATAAATATATATATATATATATATATATATATATATATATATATATATATATATATATTATACATTGTTCACTTTCCCAAGAGCGAGGGGGTTACTACAGTCGAGGAGGCTACTCATTTTTTTTTTTTTTTTTTTTTTTGTTCTTATTAGTGGTACAAACTCTCTCTCAACTCTTTAACTCCGTAACACGAACCTTGACAAGCAAGGTTCGTGTTTCAGAGTTAAAATTGATATATATTTTTAATTACTATCTTTTTAACACATAACATAAACTTATTCATTTTAATTTTTAAAGATCACATTTCTGTGTATTACTCGCATTTTCTTTCAAAATGTCATATTTTATTTTATATCTAAATAAAAACGCAAACAAGTTTTGAACTTAGAGCATAACTTTGATAAATTATTTAATTTTTAGATACAAAGCTATAAAGTTTGTAATATTTGTAATAATGTAATAAAGACAAACGGAAGAAAAAGCAACATTGGTATAATTACATTATTATATTAATTACATTTTTCATTTCTTCAATCTTAATCTAAAAAATATTCTAAATATATTCATATTGATTTTAACAGTCTCAAGCTAAAAAACATTAAAAAATAAAAACATTTAAACACGAAATACAAAAAATATTTATATCGAGTTCCAAGAAAAAGTCTTTCTGCTTTAGTTTACTTTTCTCTTTGTTACAACAGGTAAGTTTCCTCGTCGAGACGCGAGTATGGTTGGAATATTAAAAAAATATATACTATAATACTTGTTTGTTTTAAATCAATTTTTATCATAATTTATTAATTTTGAATCAATATGTACAAAACCAGACTGATGATTCAATCGATAGAATCAAAACTATAGCATTCAATCGATAAAATCAAAACGTAACCAATGGTATTGCTTTGATGCAGGCAATACAGTTGATTTATTTCACGTTATTGACTAAATCGAAAGCCTGGAATAATAACATTCATAGTTTTGATTATAGAAAAGAGTGTGCATAAATATATTATGTATGTATGTGTATGTATAAATATATATATATATATATATATATATATACATAAAAAAAAATCAAGATTTTTTTTTTTATGTATATATATATATATATATATATACATAAAAAAAAATCAAGATTTTTCGAACCATATTTTATTTTGCGAATGTTGCTGTTTTTTTAGCTTTCTAAAACTAAAATGTAATGGTTTTTAGCTTTCTAAAACTAAAATGTAATGGTTTTTTATCTCGGGTAGAGTAAGAGTAAATGAAAATAGGTCTAATATCACTTTTACAAAAAAGCCAAAAATATAATCCGGGCAAAAAAAATTTGTTCAAAGAAATATTTTTATCTTTTTGGAAAAAATTATTGCTTAAATTTGGTTTTCCACAAATTGCTGAACCGTTTCGTGATTCGATTAGCGAAGCAAGACTTGCTTCGAGATTCAATTCGAAACAAAAATTTTCGATCTGCAGGGCCCTAATATATATATATATATATATATATATATATATATATATATATACATATATATATATATATATATATATATATATTATTTATATAAATTATGTATATATATATATAAAATATATATACTTTATGTACATAAATCATGAATATATATATACATATATATATATATATATATATATATATATATATATATATATATATATATATATATATATATATATATATATATATATATATATATATATACATAGGTATATATGTATATATATATATATATATATATATATATTTATATATATATTTATATGTATGTATATATATATTCAAAAATGTTGTGTTACTAACACATAACGGTATTACGTTATAAAATACTATACAATATTTTGTTACTAACATATAAAAATATTATGTTACTTACATATAACAATATTATGCTCTCTTCTTTAAGAATATTGACCACTCAATTTATCGAATACGCTAACATTGTTAGTGTGTTTTACAAATAGTGTTCAATATTCTTAAAGAAGAGAGCAGTATCAAAAGAGTCAAGCATTTAACTGGTTTTTTGTTTTTTGACAGTCTGTTCAACTCCTTCAGAAGGTTTAAAAAAAATGAATAAGCGTTTATACTATATATATATATATATATATATATATATATATATATATATATATATATATATATATATATATATATATATATATATATAGCCATATTGGAAAAGAGTACCATAGCCACAGGTTACAAAAGTTTAATGGTTAAGATTTTCTTTTAACCCTGCAAAAAAAATTGAATCCTCATATAAGCAAAAAATACAAAAATGATAAAGGCTCATCTTGCTGAATAAATTTTAATTAAAAAATTTCTACGCTCAAAAACATTTTAAAAAAGGTTTAAAAATTGTAAACAAAATCACTAAAGTTGCTTTAGCTGAAAGTAGATATTATTCACATTCAGAGGTCTTGTATTTTATTTGAAAAATTTCTTCGTACAGCTGCAAGTTATTTTCAAAATAATTTCATGAAAAAACAAGTTAAAAACCTATTTAATTATCTAAAATTATACAAATTACTCGTTGTCAATGATTAGTTTTTTATAATGCCGTTACCGTAGCCACTTTAAAAATTCTTCAAGAAATGTAATTCCACTGCGCATACGTATAATAACTTTCCTCTTACAAACGACCGTGATGAAAATTATGCTTTAAAAACTTTATAAAAAAAGTGAATCTATACGAAGCGGCAATATTATTACATAATCTGAAATTAAAGTTAATAAAGTTTCAAAAGATCAAATTATGATTATTTTAAATTAGAGGCAATTGATATTTATAGTAAATCGAAAATAAAACCAAATTTTAAGTTAAGAGACAATTTAAATATACATTTTGATAAATTAGGTGGAATTTCTTTTAAAAATGCGCTGAAAAAATATTCCAAATTAGTGTATTTTAAGGAATTATATATATTATCAATGTGTTAATAAGTAAAAGATATACTGAAATGGAAAAAATTTAAAATCTTTAGAATTATATGCAACCTCAAAACATAATAAAATTGGCGGAAGGTGATCTAATTGAATATGCTAAATTTACACTACGGAATTACCACACATGTTCACAGAACAACAGAAAAACTACACTAATATTTTTAAACCTAATTAACTATTGCAATGATTTTTATAAAAATAATATCACAGTAACAATAATAAAAAGATTTAGCCGACAGGCTGTCTATTATATACAGTTTTATGGAATGCAATTTTTTTATGTAAACACAACATTATTGCTAATTATGACAACACCTGTGTCGAAGTGCAGAAAGATCTTTTAGCAAATTAAGGTTAATCAAAACATATTTAAGAAATACCATATCTCGGGAAAGTCTCATACTACTGTGATCAAAAAGTAAGGTGAATTTTTAATTTAAACTTCCGGCCTTATTCGAATCGTTCAATCTTTTTTATTTTTAAGTTGGTAGGAATGTCATTAACATTTGCGCCAAATTACATGTCAAACTCATAATTTTTTTTTTTGTTTACGCTTGTTTCTAAAGTACCAAAAGTACATTCGGCGATTTTCACGATGTCTAATTTTGTTGAGCAAAGAAGTGCTATTAAATTTTGTTTGCGGAATGATATTTCTGCTGATGAAACGTATCGAATGTTGCAAAAGGCCTTCGGTGAAGAGACTATGTCTCAAAAAAATGTTTACAAGTAATACAAAGACTTCAAAGAAGGCCGAGAACGTGTTGATGACTTGGAACGCTCCGGACGACCATCGACTTCGATTGATGATCGCCACATCAACAAAATCGAAGAATTGGTGCTTGCAAATCGTCGGGTAACCATTCGAGACCTTGTTGACATGGTTGGAATGTCATTTGGGTCGGTGCAAGCGATTTTGAAGGATCATTTGGGCCTCAGAAGACTCAAATCACGTTTGGTGCCGAAATTTCTCAATTTCTTTGAAAAAGAGCGTCGCGTTAAAACGTGTAAACGCGTTAAAACATAAAATTATCAAAAGACGAATACAATAAGTTGTTGATGAACGCTGCTACATCTAACTATAAAAAAACCAACCTTATTATAAAAGATCACATTAATAAAGAAGGAAAAACTATTTTAAAGAATCATGACGTTTTTAAAAAAATCAATCTAAACAGTTCTTCCAATTGTTTCATTACATTAAAAGATCATAAACCTAATTTTTTAAATAATCCTACTGTTCGTCTAATTAACCCAGCTAAGAATGAAGTCGGTAGAATAAGTAAGCATATTTTATCAGATATTATCACCAACTTAAGAAATATTTTGCAATTAAATCAGTAGATTAGTACACAAAATGTAATAAATTGGTTCAAAAACATCAATGACAAACATTTTTATAAATTCCTTATTTTCGACATCGTTGACTTTTACCCTTCTATTAATGAAAAGCTACTTATCGACTCCATAAACTTTGCAGAACAATACGTTTCAATTGATGCTGATCACAAATCTTTAATTCTCCACGCGCGTAAGTCTTTATTATTTACCAATGATCAAGTTTGGATTAAGAAATCGAGTGGTTTGTTTGATGTTACCATGGGTGCATTTGATGGAGCGGAAGTGTGTGAGTTAATTGGTATTTTTCTTCTCTTCCGGATTTCGCAATTTTATAAAAAATCTGATTTTGGATTGTATAGAGACGATGGCCTAGCAGTGTTTAAGAACGCAAGCGGTCCAAAAATGGAAAAAATTAAGAAGCATTTTACTTAAATATTTAAAGAATACAACCTCTGTATTTCCATTCAATCTAATATGAAAGTTGTTAACTACCTTGATGTTACATTTGATCTTAATAACTGCACTTTTCAACCTTACCATAAACCTGATAGTACGCTAAATTATATCCATGCTAGTTCGAACCATCCACCAAGCATTTTAAAACAATTACCAACCTCAATAAACATAGATTATCTTGCAATTCTTCAAACGAAAAAATTTTCCAAAAGTCTGCTCCTATTTATAAAGACGCATTAGAAAAGTCTGGATTTCACACCAATCTCCAATATCACTCGAATCTAAATCCTTCTAATACTAATAAACGAAAAAGAAATATAATATGGTTTAATCCTCCTTTCAGTAAAAATGTGGTAACAAAAATTGGACACCTTTTCTTAAACTTAATTAACTTACATTTTCCATTACATCATAAGCTCCACAAAATTTTCAACAGAAATACAATAAAAGTTAGTTACAGCTCCATGCCAAATATTCGATCAATTATTAATTCACACAACCAGCAAATTTTGCACAACAAACACACCACTGATAATATAAATTGCAACTGCATTAAGAAAACTGCATGCCCGTTAAATAACGAATGTCTATCAAAAAACGTTGTATAAAATTGTCTATCAAAAAACGTTGTATATAAAGCCACTTTATCATCACCTAATCCCAGTCTTACGGAAAAATCTTACATCGGTATCAGTGAAAACTCATTCAAGCTCAGATTTGCAAACCACCTTAAATCATTTAATGCAACAAGGTATAGAAACGATACAGAACTTTCCAAAGAAATCTGGAAATGCAAAGACGCAGGTAACATGCCTATAATTAAGTGGAACATAATTAAACGATGCCAATCTTATAATCCAGCTACAAAAAAGTGTAACCTTTGCATCAGTGAAAAATATTTTATTATGAATTTTGATAGTGGTTTACTACTTAATAAAAAAAGTGAATCGGTTTCTGCTTGCAGGCATAGGAAAAAATTTTTACTTTCTAACTTTTATTCCGGCGATTAGCAAATATCGGTTCACGTACACTTGACGTCAGATGCCGTTGCAACGCTAAATTTGTATTTTTAATAACGGTTTTTATTTTATATTTGAATAATATGGCTGATGATTGCCGAATGGCATGAAACTTCAAGTTTCATTATAAAGTTGTATTTTCTCTTTTAAAATATTTTAATAATATTACTTGATCTATTTTTTTCAAAAAGATATTGATCACTCTTAAACAGACAAGAGTTGTATTTTCAGCAATATACAACATTTATCTATAAATATATATATATATATATATATATATATATATATATATATATATATATATATATATATATATAAATATATATATATATATATATATGTATATATATGTATATATATATATATATATGTATATATATGTATATATATATATATATATATGTATATATATATATATGTATATATATATATATGTATATATATATATATATAAATATATATATATATGTATATATATGTATATATATATATATATATATATATATATATATATATATATATATATATATATATATATATATATATATATATACACAACTATATAATAATTGTAGAAAAATTATGTAAAATACATGTTTTGTTAAATAAAAAAAAAATATATATATATATGTTTTGTCAAATGTTTATTTGTGATGTTATCTGCTAAGCACAATCCAGTAATCCACATTCCAATCTAAATAAGTTTGTCTGTACATACTCACATATACGTGCGAATATACACTTGTATAATTGAGTGTAGTGGCGGAAAATATTCACAATAATCAGCTGGTTACCCGATTCGAGTTCAGGGCCATATATTATGTTACATACTTATACGTTAGTATACTTTAAAGTATACTTGCAAGTAGTATATTATTACCAGAGTTTACACTGCATGTAACATACTTTAAGTAAACAGTGGGCCCAGAAGGCAAAGTTTTAGAAATAAGATCAGAACTTATGATTAAGAAATCCTAAAAGGCTCATTGAGGGCTTTTTAGAAAGATATTTTTTTGCTTTTTATAGTAAAATTTAAATTTTTAATATTTAACTAAATTTTTGGACCGGGTGCAAATTACCTTATTTGGTCATTTTTAATAAATACTCAAAGTTAAATATTTTTTCGATGACAATTAAAAGAATAACTTATAAGATTTACTTAAAGAAAAAAAAATTCAAAAAATTAAATTATTTGGGGTCTGGTTTCTACCGTTCTATTGATAAGAAGTTTAGTATTTAAAAACAAGTATTCCGTCAAATTTGGATTTAAAATAATGCTAGTATAATAAAATTATAAAGAAAGAATTCTAATAATTTGAACGGTAATATATATTTGATGATAAAAAGTTAAAATAGTAAAAAATGTTAAAAACTTCATAATTAATCATAAATAAGGTTTTCAAACATATCATCAAATTATATATTTAGATTTTTTGGTTTGAAAAGATACACTCATGAGATCTGCTTGTATGCTCACTTGAACATCTTGGCATAACTTTGGAGGATGCAAATGGATAACTCGGTTTAAAACAATAGGATCCGACCTCGCTAAAAGACGACTCATCACATGTGTAAGTTGTTTTAGATGCGATGTCTTACGAGAGAGAAGTTTTAAATAGTTTCTGATATCTTGTTGTTTACTCTTAGAACTTCCTCCTATAAAATCCCAAGGCCATAACCATCATTAGGAATTACTAACTCAGTTGAATGATTAAGGACTTCATAAAGAGTGTGGTTAATTTGTGCCCATGGTATTTTTGTACTAATGTTAAGTGTAGCATTATTGCATAACTCCTAAAATTTGTCCGTTTTAATTTTACGCTGACAAAAAACTACACGAAGTATTATACTAATTTGAGAATGTAATTACATGCTATCTTTGTACATAGGAGAGCATAAATCTTTTATGGTAGGAATTAGTTCTTCAAAAAAATCTACGGCCTTGTGACCCTGTTGTAGATGTCCCTCGCTTCTCACCAGAGTTACAAAACATATCTAATTGCAGTCCAGTGTTTTCTTCTATTTGAGTAATAAACCTGTCTTTTGCATTACGTATTGGTTCACCAAGTGGTCCTGTTTTTGTAACCTAAAGTTTATAATCTAAATGACACCGATAAAGTAGTTTTAAAAACCAGGTAGTGCTGTTTATATATGGTGTAATACATGTGCTTTTTTGATCAGATTTGATTTGTGGTTCTTTAGTCAGTCCTTTTCAAGGACACCATCCTTCTCAACTAGCTTTTGTACAGCATCTAAGTTTCTTCTGATGATCGATCAATTGGAAATCCTTCACTAACTCTCCTAATATCTGTCTATTCAGTAATTTTTATTTTGCAAATTATACAATGTGCATCTCCTAGTCTGCTGATAAGACGTTTAAACGTCAAATACTTCATTGTGTCTTGAATATAAATTTTGACTTAAACTGATGCATTAACTGATAGTTTAAATTGAATTAAAATGATACTTCAATTTGAATTTGTAGTTCAAAATTTTTATGGCTGAATATGTTACTGAATTTGACATTTTTGTCAGCTTTGATAAATTGTGAGAAAAATCTGTAATGTATTTTAAATTTTTATTTTCCTCCATTACATTTTTTTCTTTTTTTACTTTATTTCTGCTGAAACAAACACAAAATCATATAAAGTTAAAAAATAAAAATTTTTTATATTGTAACCAATATAAAATATTCACATATCTGAAAAAAAAAAATAATAATTAATATTCAACTTTTTCAAATCATGTTTAAAAAGTTCATCAGTTTTAAAAGCTTTGAAAAAATTTTTAAAAAAATAACACATTTTTCACTCGTTTATGCAAAAATATATTACATATTAAATTAAACATATATATAAAAAAAATTAATGGTTTATCAATTTTCATGTCGGTAAATTCAATTGAATGGTGACTAACCGAATTTGCAAAACTTTTACAGAACACAAAATAACTGGAAATTCATCGACTTCATTATTGCATATCATCACTTAGAAATTAGCTACAAATTTTATATATATATATATATATATATATATATTATATATATATATATATATATATATATATATATATATATATCTTAAATGATATAAGTTATGTATTTTCTTAAACTATAAGGATATTGCAAATTCTATTTTTAAGAGATTGTGTTGGAATTCTATGGCAAATTATTTTCTCTTCTATAACCATTTTAAAAAATATTGAAAAGAAAAAAAGTTAAATCGTTTTAAATATTGTAAAGCATGGATGAAAGCATCACGTAAGTTCAAATTGCCTTCATTACATAGTAGTGATATTTTAAAATAATCTCATAAAGCTGTTAAAAAAAATGTTGATATTTCATTTTTTACCAACCTTCTTAAAAAGTAAAAAAGTTCTCCAACTTTGTTTCCAGAAGTCAATGATTAAACTAACATATATGACATTAAAGTTGTAGATATAAGTGGGAAGAAATAGATTATTACCTTGATAACTCTTAAGATTTATCAAGTGAAGAAGTAATTAATGAATCATTTCTTAATAAAGATCTTAAAAATTGGGCAAATTCATTTCCAATTAATCAAAATGTCACTGATGCTTTGCTAAGAATACTAATAAAAAATAGCCATGATGAGCTTCCAAAATGTGCAAGAACTCTTTTAAAAAGTTTAACTACTGTGAAAACTGAAGTCAAGTCTGAAACGGAATACATATATCTTGACTTGAAAAAAAACTAAATGAAGCTGTTTTTAGCCATCCTATAGATAAAATGCAACAAATTAAAGACTTAACTTTGAGCTTAAATGTTGATGGTACCACTTTACAAAAGTGTTGATTATTCAAAGTGGCTAATCTTATGTTTTGTGGCAGAAGTTTCACCATCTAAAGATAGTCAACTAATTTTTCTAATTGCCCTTTGTTATGGCAAAACAAAGCCTTCGAATTTATATTTTTATTGGATAGTGTTAATAATGTAAAGTTATTAATTCAGAATGGGTTGATATATGAGTTTTAAAAGTAAAGTTGAAGTGAATAGTATGCGATGCTCCAGCAAAGGCACTTATGAAAAGAGTTAAACTTTATCATCCATAACAGCATCAGTTATGAATGTATTAAGTGTGAGCAAAAAGGTTTATAGAATAAAAAGACAACATATCCAGGTGTAAAATCACTTTTATTGAGTAGAGTAAACCATTTAGGCAGCAGAGTAACGAGGAGAATCACAACTAGAGGCTGGTTTATCACCATTTTGTGAGTTGCCAATAGACATGATTAGGAAATTTCCAGTAGACTACATGCACCAGCTATGTCTTGGTGTTATGAAAAGATTACTTTGAGTTTGGATTAGAGGTGAGAAAAAAACTAAATTAGCTGTAATTTAAATTCCCCAAGTTAGCGAAAACTTACAGATATTGAGGTCATTTACCCCAAATAATTTTGCTAGGAAACCTAGGGCTTGGAAGAAGTAGATAGGTAAAAAGCAACAGAATTTAGGTTGTTCCTTGTATATTATGGACATATTGTTCTTGACGGTGTCTTGAATAAAAAACTTTACAAACATTTTATGTGAACAGTTGTTGCAATTAGGATATTGCTATCTCGTTCTCTTGTATTAAAATATCTGAAATATGTTCGAGAGTTGTTGACTTGCATTGTGTCCAAAGCTAAAACATTATCCCAGACTTTATCATAAAAAATATCATTTGAATATATATATATTTATATATATATATATATATATATATATATATATATATATATATATATATATATATATATATATATATATATATATATATTTAAATGATATTTTTTATGATAAAGTCTGGGATAATGTGTGTGCGTGTGTGTATGTCTTTATAAAACAAGAAAGATATATTTTTGAAATTGATACTTTTTATTATTTAGAGTAGTTTAATTTTTTTTCATAGATTTCCTTTAAAAGATGAAATTCTTTGTAAAAAATGGGCAACGGCAGCTAAATGTTTACAAATTACACCTAGTAAATATAATAGAATCTGCAGTGAACATTGAAATTAGAAGATTTTGAGTGCCAAAAGAATGGGAAACGTGTTCTGAAAAAAAATATTTGACTTCAATATTTGACTTCCATGTATCATTGCACAAAAATAACAAGCGGAATCAGCTATATAATGATGATACATCACACAATTAAAAAGCAATTTGTTCTATCTCGAATAAAGAGGTAACAGAGCATGACCCGAACCGTAACCCTGAAATTACAAATTCTATTAAGAAAAAAATGCTAAAACAAAATTCTCCGAAAAAACTATTACTTAGAAAAAAGATTAAAATATTAAAACAAAAGCTTAAACGAAAAGATAACAAAATTGCTTCACTTAACAAAGTTATTCAAAAATTAGAGAAGAAATAAACTTTTTCTATTGATTTTGCATTTCCATTGATGTTGCCGAATTACTTGAGAACAAAATCTTTGGGCTGACTCGAGAACTCGATGCAAAATAAAAGGGTTATAGATACTCTGAATAAGTTAATAAATTTGCCTTTACACTGCACTTTTATTCCCCAAGAGCATTTAAATTTGTTACCATTTAAATTCTCATTACCTGCCGTAAGCTCAATACGGAAGGTAATGAGAATTACCTGCTTCAAACTGGACATCATCTGTAGATTGTTCGCATAAGTTTTTTGGGATGTTTTCAAATTTTCACAAAATAAGACCTTTGAGGACTCATGATACAAAGAATGCGCATTAAATATTTGATTCTATGCATATCAAGGCTGCTCTGCGGTATGATAATGTTACTGGATCATATGAAGGTTTTGCTAGTTTTGGAAACAATATTCTAGCATATGACTAAGAAAAATTAGCAAGAGAAGCACTTGTTTTTATGGTTATTGAATTGAAAGGCTATTGGATAATATGTACACAATTTGAGCCTATAGGTCATTGTCCTATAAGCTACATATTGTGTGATAAAATTTCCTCAACAGATTTAAGTTGCTTAATTAAAAATGCTTTAGATTTATGTGCTACTCATAATCTGAATGTTTGGAGTATAACATGTGATGGACTTCTTTCCAACTTTATTGCTATGAAGAATCTTGGGTGTTTATTTGGAAGTAAAATAATAGAGATACATGGTAGTTTTCCCCATCCTGAATATGATCATCCTATATACTATATCCCTGATCCTTGTCATATGCTTAAATTAGCTCGAAACGCTTTGTGTAGTATCGGTATCATTGTTGATGAACAAAATCGATATATTAAGTGGGATAATATTAAAGCATTGCATAAACTGCAAGAAGAAGAAGGACTTAAGTTTGTAAATAAACTTGGCAATTACAACATTGACTTTCACAGACATAAAATCAATGTAAAATTGCAGCTCAAACGCTAAGTGGTTCAGTTGCTGATGCTATAGAGTTTTTGATGGTTTCAGGTCATCCAACTTTTATTGATGCCCAAGGCACAATTAATTTTATTAGAACTTTAGACAAATTATTCGACTTGTTAGACTCTAAAAACCTTTTTGAAAAAAGATCTAAGAAACCTTTGTTTTTGAATGAAGCTCCAAAATGGGTTGAAACCATAGAAAAATCTGTAAATTACCTAGTTAACTTATCAGACCTATCTAAAATTCCTTTAACTAAACACAGAAAAAAGACATTTGTACTTGGTTTCATTGTAGCAGCCACAAGTGTTAGAAATTTATTTCTTAACCTTTTATCTAGACATCCTTTTAAATTTGTTTTAATATATAAAATGTCACCAGATCACGTTGAATTAATATTTCCTTGTATTCGCGGCAATAATGGTTTCAATAACAATCCATATGTTCGCCAGTTAAAATCTGCTTTGAAAAGAATTTTATTAAGAAACTCTATCAAATGATCATAATTTAGCAACTGCCTTTTAATAAAAAGATTGAGCAAGACCTAAGATCTTCTGGCTCAATCTTTTTATTAAAATGAAGTAAAAGGAGATCTTCTCTTGTTGAACAAAATACATTATCTAGTGAGGATTCTAACTATTTTAAAGACCTTGCTGGTTGCCTTTCACCAGTCTCTACTTCAAATTATAAAGAAGCTACATGTCTGATTTGTGCTAATAGTTTAATTTCACAGAAGAATTTGTCCACTGATCATGATTATTCTTTATTTTGCAGTTCATCATGGAAAAAATTTATAACTTTTAAAAATCGAGGTGGTTTAATCTTTTTATCGTGTTTTAAAGATTGTCGAAAAATGTGAGCATGTTTTTAAAGTTTTAATGTGTGGGACAGACCCTAATAATTATAATTAATAGATAATTTCAAAATATATTCTAGAAAAAATGTCAAAACCGTTCTAGTTCACTTCAAATATCAAAAACTTGCAAATGATGCGCTGTTTACTAAACTATATATGCATGATTTAGAACATGAGATTTTGACTGAAGACATGCATTCTTCACAGCTTTTACAAATTATAGAGAAATATTTAACATTGCCTCTTTACTCATATGGTCAGTTGTACACTAGAAATGAATTGCATAAAGGAAAGATTGGATTACGCCAACAGTCCAATAAGCTTGTTTTGTTCAAAGGTTTTCAAGCACAGCACTCAACAGAACGTGCAATTTTAGATTTAGTTAATAGCATAAGTGATTCTTTTAATAAAAAGCAATTTGTATTGGGAACTTTTATAGACCTATCCAAAGGATTTGACACAATTAATCATGATATCTTACTTAAAAAAATGGAAAAAATACGGAATAAAAAATACTAGCCTAGATTGTTTAGCCTAGAAAGTTATCTGTGCAACAGACAACAATAGCCTAAAAAGTTATCTGTGCAACAGACAACAATGTGTTATTTCGAACGATAATAAATATTCTAATTTACTAAAAATAAAATACGGAGTTCCCCAAGGTTCCATTCTTGGTCCTCTTTTATTTTTAATATATATTAACGATCTTCTACAAACACTAAAAAAACTCGATGCAATAATGTTTGCTGATGACACAAATTTATTTTATTCATCAGCATCAATTGAAAATCTCTTTGAATCTGCAAATGATGATCTTGAGAGTCTAAACATTTGGTTTAAGGTAAATAAATTATCTTTAAATCAAGAAAAAACAAAAAACATCATGTTTCATTATATCAGCAAAAAAACAAAATACCAAGCATGCTACCCATTAATAAAAATTGATAACATAAACATCGAAAGAACTGAAACTATTAAATTTCTTGGGATAATTATTGACGAAACGATTTCTTGGAAAGCCCATATATAAACATTGAAACAAAAATATCAAAAAGTATCGGCATACTTTACAAAGTCAAAACTATACTTTCCAAGGAGAATCTGAAAATTCTCTACTTTTCTTATTTACAAAGTTATCTAACATATGCTAATATTGCCTGGGGAAGTATAAATAAATCTAAATTAAGTTCTCTATATACACACCAAATACACACATCAAGATTGATTTATAATAAAAATAAATTCACTCATGCCGATCCTATACTTAAAAACTTGTATGCTTTAAATATCTATCAAATTAACATCTGCTAAAATGTTTTATTTATGCTCAAGTATAAGCTCGGACTTGTCCCAACTCATTTTACTAATAACTTTTTTCAAACCAACGCCAACAGATATATCACACGAGGAACCGGAAACTTTACATTACCCATAAAAAAAACAAAATTTTCGGGATTTTCAATTGCATACCGTGGCCCCTATTTATGCAACAAAACCATAACTTAAAATATAGAACTTACTAAATTGGATAATCTTCTTGCCCTGAATAAAAAACTAAAAGATCTCATAATTAACAAAACCAATTTTAACGATATGTATTAAATATAAAAGAAAAATTAATATAATAAAATGTAAAAAGAACAATTTAAGCTATAAAAATAAATAAAAAAGAAATAAAACACAAATTAAAAAATAAATAAATAAATAAAAATTGTTAGCAACAATACATAGTAAAATATTACTGAACAGCAGACCTCAAAAAATTAATGTGTGTCTTTACTCTTTAAATTTTTAGTTTATTTTGTTTAAATTTTTTAAATTTTAAAGTTTTAAAATGAATAATTGAGTCAACTCTGAAAGAGTGTTTACCAAAAAAGCTTTAACCAAAACAGCAGTTTCAAAACACGATATGGACAAGGAATATTTAAAATTTAAAGATCAGCATCAAAGACATTTTGTAAAATCACTTGACAAACATCAGTATCTATATTACAAATATAGAAGATGTACCAACCTCCTTAGTATCGAAAACGATTGTTTACAGCAAGAACCATTATTTATCCCAAGAAAGTTTAGAAGCGATAACTACCATTTCATGTCTAACGAGGATGCTAAATGCAATTAAAAAGTTTGATTTACAACGTCTCAAGTCTGAATGTGAAATTCTTACTATAAGAAAAGACAATTTTCTTACATCATTGAAAAACCTAGATGATGAAGTGTCCAATTTTATTATAAGTCACGCCTCTAGTGATGAACTTTACGAAAAGTTAAGCCATCGATGTTAAGAATGCAAAGATGAAGATATTGAACGCATTAATAAAAAATGGTCCCTAAAATTAAGCTCTTAATAACTTGCTTTCGAAAAAGATAAAAAGTATTTAAATTCTCGAAAAAAACCATCATATTACATAAATAATAATAATAAGCAAGCTCATTATTTCAAATAATGATGTTACCGATAATGACCAAAAAACACTATCAACCTTATCAAAAAACTGGACAATCCCAAATACAAAAAGATACAACCTCAAGTCATCAACCAATATACCAAACACTTGACATCATCTCAAATATCTCTTCTCCCAAAAGGTCCAAAGTTTTACCCAGACATAAATGGTAATTTCTTACATATTGATTCAGATATTTAAAATATTTTTACAATGAAACTTATAGTAAAAGAAAAATTTTTGGTACCACAAATAACGATAGTAGTATAAATTAAAAATTAATCCAATTAATAGTACCAAAACCACTCTGCCAGGATTAAACATATTGAATCAATGAAAAACCACTCTGCCAGGATTTCACATATTGAATCAATCAAACCTACTAAAGTTCAATATGTTGATAACATTACGAGATAAGAAAGAAAAGCGATTAAAGAACTGCAACTAATGAAAGACATTAGTTTAAAAGACATAGTAAAAAAGCTGACAAAGGTAATACTTTAATTACAATGGGTTCAACATATTATATTAACAAACTTATTCATCAAGACTATCTTTTATCTCTTACTACATACGAAAAAATAAGTTCGGAATCTGATAAAATAGTTTTTAGAAATCGATTTAATTTGATAAATAAACATAAATGCCTTACAAAAATATATCACAAACTTTTAATGGAAATCAAGTAATTTCTATATAACTCCCAAAATTCACAAATGTCAAGAAATTATTGACAAGGTAAAAGAGTCAAACTCTTTATTTATTGAAATGAAACCACCAAAAAATCTAATAGGCAGACCAATAATTGTTGGAATAAGTTCACCTACATCTCATCTCAGCCAGTTTCTCCATCTAATTTTGTTTCCTATTGTAAAGAAACTAATATCTTTTTTTAAAGATGACTGGGAATTCCTCAGAAAAATTTCAAGAGAGCTTGAATCAGAAACTCGTATAATGACATGAGACATTATTAACCTCTATTCAAGCATTCCACATTATCTTGCATTAGAAGCCTTAAATTTTTGGATAAATAAATATCAACACTTGATAGATAAAAGAATTATTTAATTCATAATTCAATATTTATTTAATTCATAATTGAGTCAGCATCTTTTATTCTAAATAACAATAATTTTATATTCGACAAACAATTATTTCACCAAATAACTGGTACAGCCATGGGTTCAGATTTTTCAAAAATGCATTTTTAAAAAAATAATATGCATTAAATTTACTTCAACTGTAAATTATACGCAATATTCAAAAAAAAAATTTTTTTTTGGAAAAAGGCTCATTTTTACAATGAATATTTAATTTCTGCGTTAAGTTTTGGTTTGCTGAGTAATTTTTCCGATTTCAAATAATTATTTGGAATTTTAAGAAACTTATTGGATTAAAATTATTTTAACGATTTTAAATAAAATATTGATAAGTAATAGGTGCGTATTATAGTCGAATTTTAATTTTTCGTAGAAATTTCGCGCAAAATCAAGCATGCGTAATATACACGAGTGCGTATTAAAATCAAGATTTTACCGTATATTCGGTGCAAAATTTGCAAACTATACCTTAAAGAAGTTGATGAGTTTAAAACATCTAACGGTACTATTTGGAAAGTGAAAAGTTACATCACATGCAACAGCATAAATGTAATTTACTACCTTAAATGATTAACATGCAAAAAACAAGCATATACTGATAAAACTAACAATTTAAGATTATGTATAAACGGATATATTTCCAGTTGCAAAAATGGCTTATCAACTGATCGATTTGACAACCATGCTTAAACTTGTCAACGTGCTTACAAACGTGTAATTAAAAGTGCCTACAAAAGTGTAATTAAACCTTTTTTCCAACTTTTCGTCTTCTTGAGCTTAACAATAAAAGTTTTTTGTTATCGTATGATAAGCATTTGCAGAAACTAAAACATGATACATTAAATTGATATTTCTTGTCTATAATTACAACTCAATTCTTCACAATCAATAGTTACCCACAGCAACAATATGGAAATTAAATTATTTTTGTTTTTAACACAAATATCTTGCTGTAGTACCAAAAATGCACTACTGATGATTATTTGAAAGGCCACTAGTGCTAATAATTTTAATATATAAAATAACATTTTGGATAAGTATTTTTTTTGGTAATTACAGTATCGGACAAAACATGATGGACAAACTCAAATATAGAACAAACGTTAATCAAAATCTAAATAAATTAGTAAAACAATTGTAGATACTAACTTTTAATAGTTTATTATGTTTTTAAACAAAATTTAAAACGTTTGAATTATACTAAAAATCACACAATAAATTTGTAACATATTTTTCTCAACAAACTACATTTTTCCTTGGACATTTTTTATAAGATTTCATTGTCTTTATTCAATTTATTGTATTCTTTTGTTTTCACTTTTATCATAATATTTCTCTAAAATAATAAAATAAATTTTGGAAAGTCTGACTAATTATTTTTTCAATTAAACTAAAAATAGATTTAACTCGTGATATATGGCGTAAACTGCAACTAAAAATGACTTACGACAAATTAGGAAGTGTTTTACATGAAAATATTATTTAAGATTTTAAAAGCGGAAAACGTCAAGCTATATTTGTAGAAAATATGATATGGATAAATCGACTGTAAGCAAAACTGTCAAACCATTTGGATCACGTGACTGCTATAAAATAAACCATCGAGGCAGACGTCCAACGAAAAACATCACAAGGACTTGATCGAATAATTGTTAAAGAGCTTAAAAAAGATCCATTTTTACCATCCATAAAATTAACCAAAAAACTCGAACTGCAAATCTCTAATCGCACTGTGCGACGAAGAGCTAACGAAGCAAAATTGTTTTCTCGAATGCTTGCCAAGAAACCACTAACTTATTTTAAAAATAGAAAGCTAAGACTTGCGTTTGCCAAAGCACACCAAAATTGAACAGTAGACCAGTGGAAAAACATACTTATTAATGATAGATCAAAATATAACCTTTAAGAAAGCGACGGCAAGAAGCGAGTCTGGAGACCAAAGAATACCAGATTCAATACTAAAATATACCAAGAAGAGTGTTAAGCATGGAACGTCTGCTATGGTCTGGGGATGTTTCTCAGCACTAGGATCTAGTCTTTATCACAAAGTTATTGGAATTATGGACCGTTTAATTATAGAGATATAATGGAAGATGTTAAGTTACTACATATCGAATGGGAGATAAAATAGATTTTTCAAGAGGACGATGATCCCAGACATACATCAAAAATTGTAAAACAATGGTTCAAGGACAAGAATATCACTACAGCGGAGTGGTCTGCACAAAGTCCTGATTTAAATCCTATAGAAAATTTCTAGGAAATAATTAACAATGAGATCGAGCGTGAAAATGTGAAGACCAGTGAGGAAGCATTTGAACAAATTGAGAAGGCCTGGCGAGAGATTGATGTGAGAATTGTTGACCCATTATTTGAGTTTATGCCTCGAAGAATGAAAGCAGTAATTAAAAGGAAAGAAGGTCCTACCAAATATTAAATTAATTTTTGAAGTTTTTCGAAAAAAACTAAGTTAATTTGTGAAATCTCTTGAATTTTCAGTCGCTTTTGAATATCCACCTTGATATGTTCAAAGAGAAATGTAGTTTGTTAGGGTAAATGTGTCATAAAACTTTTTTAGTGATTTTTAGTAAGGTTCAAAAGTTTTAAATTTTGTTAGCAACATAATAAACTTCATAAAAAATAATATCTTCAATTGTTTTACTAGTTTTATATATACATATATAAATATATATATATACATATATATATATATATATATATATATATATATATATATTTATATATATATATATATATACATATATATATACATATATATATACATATATATATATATATATATATAAACATATATATATATAAACATATATATATATATATATATATATATATATATATATATATATATATATATATATATATATATATATATATATAAACATATATATATATATATATAAACATATATATAAAAATATGTGTATATATATATATATATATATATTTTAAGGTATCAAAAATCAAAGTTTACTTTGGTTTAAATCATACCTAAACAACAGAAAGCAATTTATACTTAAAGGATCAAAAGAATCGAAAAAAAACTTAATAACTTGTGGGATACCCAAAGGTTCTATTTTAGGACATTTATTATTTTTACTTTATGTAAATGACTTATAGCATCAAAAATATTTAATACTATTTTATTTGCAGATGACACTAATTTATTTTATTCTCAAAAAGATATTGATGTTCTTTTTAGAATAGTAAATGAAAAAGATCATGAGTGGTTTATAAGTAACCGTCTTTCATTAAATGCAGAGAAAACAAAATTTATCATATTCCATAAGCCTAGTAAAGCCATGAATTCCTCTTAAATCAATGAGTGGTTTATAAGTAACCGTCTTTCATTAAATGCAGAGAAAACAAAATTTATCCTATTCCATAAGCCTAGTAAAGCCGTGAATATTCCTTCTAAATTATCCAATATTTTAATCAGTAACATAATAATTAAAAGGGAGTTGACTACAAACATTTTGGGTGTGACTTCAGATGAAAAATTGTCATCGAAATTTCATATTAAATATATTGAAGGTAAAATCTCAAAAAATATTTCCATTTTATATCGAACAAAACCGATTTTAAATAATGAGTCTTTAAAAAATCTTTATTTTTTGTTTATACACAGTTATCTTTCATACTGTAACGTTGCCTGGGGTAGCACTAATCACACTAACTAAAGAATATTTATAACAAACAAAAACATGCTTGCAGGATAATATTTGGGGCAACCAGAAATGCACAATGTGAACCTCTCTTACGTCAGCTCGGAGTTTTAAATATTTATAAGCTTAATATTCATCAAGTTTTACTATTTGTTTAAAGCAAAATGTGGGTTATCTGCAGTATTACTTCAATCCTATTTAAATGAAATCTCTCATAAATATCATACCAAATTTTCAGAAAATAACTTTGTCGTTCCAATAATACACCTTAAATTAAGTTCGTACCAAATTCAATAACGGGGACCATTTGTTTGGAAAAATTTTTATCCAATTTTTAATGAAAAACAAAACTTTGTTTTAATTTGCACTTTGAAAAGTTTTCAGGCGAATTTAAAACAGCATTTGTTAAACATGGAATTTGATATATTGATTTAAAATATCTTTTTTGACAGTTTAAAAAGGTTTGAAATAAATCACTTAAAATAATCAGTAAAAACTTTTCCATTTAATTTAGCTTTTGTTACTAATAGTTTACAAACCAGTAGCAACAAACGGTATACATAAAAGCAAATCTGCTTTTACGTTTATGTTGTTGTTGTTATTAAATAATCAGCCCAAATTTTTACTTTTATTACTTTTAATAACCATTTATTAATCAATTATTATTCAATTTTATTAGACAATTATTATTCATTTATTACGTATGTAAATTTAAACACGTTTTAGAGCACTAATGTAACGGAGCTCGGTGATAAGATAACTTGTCTTTTTCTTGCTCCGGCCAGGATTTTCTATTAATTTAAAATCTTTGTAATTTTTAAAACACGGCAAAATAAATTTATAATAAAAAAAATAAAAAACTATATAAATTTTTTTTGTATTTCATGTAATTTCATCATTAGTTTTAAACATAAACTAAGTAAAAGTATAAAAAAATACTAATTTGATCATATACTTTAAACCTACATGCAAAGTCAAAAAACACATTTTAATAAAAGTTACTTGTCGTACTTGAATTATCTAAAGTCTGGATTTTAAAAACATATTTTTGGCAATTAAAAGCTTTAAAACGTTTGTCATGTTGAAACTCTTGATTGAAAAAAGAATTGGTTTAATTTAAACTGGTCAAATTCAAAACAACAGCTACAATTTCTTTTCAATTTCTTCAAATGAAAAATACAATCTGGTTTGTAAAAGCTAAACACTTAGTCTGAAGTTAAGTTGCTTAAAGTAGCAGACGCCACAAAAATCAAAAAAACTTTTAAGATTCCGATGCAGAATTTAACAGAGATTGGTAATATGAAAACTCTTACTTGTAATTTAATTTAGTTTTTTAAGTAATTATGTTTTAGTGCACCTCAGTTTTCAGACTTCCTTAGTTACTGCCATAGCAACGGGTTTGTTGTTAGGTTTTTAACTTTTTAATCAGTAGTTTGGATCAAATTTAAGTCTTAAAATCATCATGTTTCCTTAATTTTATTACCAGGGCTCAAAACAACTTTAAGATAGATTTTACAGCATGAACTCTAGTAAATAAAATCGTATCTTTTGACTATATTTGCATGCTCGTTTTAAAAGTTTATTTAAAGTTTGTATTTTATGTTTAAAAAAATGACTCGTAGTACGATTAGGAAAAGTAAATATAAGTTCAAGGCAATCAGTACACATGCAACGAAAAGCAGAAAAATACTTTACCTTTATCAATTGCATGTTGTTCAAGTGCAAAGAAGTTATTTTCGAAAATAAATACTACTCAAAATGTCGAGGATAAGAATGATGATTACGAAAACAATTATTTTTTATAATGAACTTTTCCATCTTAAAAAGATTATTCAGTAAGTAAATTTGTTGTCCTGAATGTGGAAATAAGACTATTTTGCAAGGTAACCTTAAGAAAAAAATGGGATTTTGCTTGCAATTTGAAATTTTTTTGTAAAAACTGTGACGTAGCTATAGACACATCATAAACTTCAGTGGTAAATAAAAGAAGTGCAGAAGTCAATGCACAAATTGTTGTAGCTTTTCGAGAAATAGGAAAAGGTTATACTTCTATGGAATTATTTAATCGTTGCATGAATATGCCTAGACCAATGACAAAAAAAAACTATGGAAAAGTTAAAAAGTCACTCCACAGTGCTTATGTTGAAGCAGCTAATAGTTGCATGTTGCCAAGGAGACATGATATTGTTTTGTTGGATGATAATAGTCATAATGTAAGTATTGTTGATTGCCATGTTTCTGTAGATGGTACATGGCAAAAAAGAGGTTATACATCCATTAACGGTGTTGTAACTTTGATATCAACAAATAATCAAAAATGTATAGACCATTTTGTATTATCAAAACAATGCAAAGGTTGCGAATATTGGAACAAAAGAAACAATGAACCTGGTTTAATAACTGGCAAAATAATTACAATTATCTTATTAACCACGTAAAATCTCCAGGATCAATGGAATCTGTGGGTGCCATTGAAATGTTTAGACGATCTGTGGAAAAGTACAAACTAGGGTATACATCTTATATTGGAGATGGAGACACATCCTCGTATAATGATGTTATTAAGTCTGAACCATATGGACCTAATATTAGTATTGATAAAAAAGAGTGTATTGGGCGTGTTCAAAAGCGTATGGGAACACGATTGCGAAACTTGCGTCAATTAATGAAACTAAATATACTGTCTGATGGGAGGAAAATTATGGGCAAAGAACGATTAACAGATAAAGCCATAAATACTTTCCAGAACTATTATGGTACTGCAATAAGACAAAATCTCAAATATCCATAATTTAAATATTATTGATGAAGCAGAACGGCATAAATTTTGTCCTCGATGTATAAACAGCTGGTGCATGTGACAATCAAATAAATTAACAGGTGAATCGAATTACAAAGCTAAATTAAATCTTCCATTAGCAATAACAGAAATTTTAAAACCTATCTTTCAAGATTAAAGCAGAGATTAATTAATATCCAAGTGTTTGCATGGACAGGCGCAAAATAATAACGAAGCGATTAATAACTTCATTTGGATAAAATGTCCTAAAGATGTTCATGTTAGCCGAAGTACTCTTGAAATAGCTGTATCATCTGCTGTTTTGGACTTTAATGATGGAGTAATTGGGCTATATGAAGTTTTTGAAAAACTGCAGATAAAAACCGGTCGATTTATGCACATTGGAACAATTAAAAAAAATTCAACTTAAATAGGTTATATGACCAAAAAGACTTCCACAGCAGGTATCAGTAAAAGAAAGGTGCTGAGAGCAATAAAAAAAAGGATTCGTAGATAAAGAAAATGAAGGAACATCATACTCTGCTGGTGGTTTTTAGAATGATAACAATTTTATTTATTTTTTATTACGAAATCTGTAAAAGCATTTTTCTTGTGTTTCATTTTTTTTATACTTTGCAACACATTTAACACGTTTTCTCAACTTCTAATGAAGTTGTTGGTTTGAAATTTTCAGGAAATGTTTCTTGATGTGTTGTCTGGGGTTTGTACCTCAACAAAGGTCTATTTTTTATATTAAGTACAATTTTTTATTTATTTAGGTACTTAATTTTACAAAATTGAAAAAAAGACCTTTTGAAATATTTACCTGTTTTACACAAAAGTGGTTGAAACCCTAATTAATAGTTCTCCTAACATACCTTGAAAATTTGTCAGTAGCATTTATCAAACTTTTATAATCTTGTTTGAAAATTTTTCAAAAATGGCTGCTTAAATGTCTAACTACTTCCTGGTTACTTTTTTTTTTCAAAATTTCAAAATAATAATAAAAATATTTAATTGATATAAAAGAGAGTTTAATTGCAATTGATGCTCCATTACAACAATTTAAGCAACGTTATTTTAAGGGGATCTGCTACCTTAAGAGCCATAGTCTGAGAAATCTAGGCAAATGATGTGTGAAATCTAGGCAAAATAGTGATGTCTTGATGTTGTTCTCATTTTCAGATATTTTGTAAAACACAATGAAAGTAGGCCACTGCAAAATTATTTTTTTAAAATTCTTATTTATTTCGGAGATATTGGGTCCCAAAAACTAACCCATTTTGAGAAAATTTTGCGCATGGTGTGAATTTGCTACTTTTAGGAGCAGTTTTCTAGATAGATTTCTACAATAAAAGTAAAAATTCAACATGGTTACATTTTTGGTTGTCTAAAAATCATGGTCCGAAAACCCTAACTTTGAGCTCTTATATCTCTTTAGGCCAATACCCTAACGTAGTTTTCTTAGGTGTTTTTAAAAGACACTAAGAAATAAATTGATTTCATGGAACAAAAATCATGTCAACAAAAAGACCTTGGAAGGAATAACCTGCCAAAAATCACTTTTTGCGTTCAATGCGCTTTGATAGATAACCCATAACAACCGTGGCCTTAGGTCTGCCGTGAACAGTGTAAGTTATATATTTTCCTTAAACATGCATCCTCCAATATGAAAAAAAATCCGTGTGCTCGGCCTAAGCCTACAGAAGCCTACAGAAATCCAAAAAGTAGCCTTATTTTGCCTTATTTACTAAAAAATACCCTAGCAACGGTATAGATATGCTTAGTAACTGCTACTTTACAGCCTTAATAATAAGTACAATCAAAAATTGCAAATACTTTTTTTATAACGGAACTGTAGAAGAGCACTTGAAAAAAATAAATATAGCACTTAAAATAAATAGAAATAAAAATTATTTTTAAATAAATACAATGCTCTATCTAATACAATATATTTTATCAGGTGTGTATATATATATATATATATATATATATATATATATATATATATATATATATATATATATATATATTAGAACATTTGATTTATTGCATTTGTGGATAGAACAAGTTAATACTGCGGGGACAAAATGACTGCCGACTTGGTGTGATATTTGTGAATTTTTTTAGTAAAAACTGCAAATGTTTACTTTTAGTAAATAAATAATTATCAATAAACAAAATATGTGAGAAAGCGAAATTAAAGTCAGTCCTTGCGAGAAATGCATATATATTTTAATAAAGAGAAGAGTTCTTGTGGTCCTTTTAAGCGTTGGAACAAAGATGGAATCATTCAAGTTAATGAATTGACTGCTGACAAGTAATCATTTACAAGCTCTAAACGTATGAATAATATAATAACATTATTTGCATTTTTATAAAAAGAAACAGAATTTCTTACTCCATCGGGGAAAAATTTAACATTACTGTTTTATAGCTACCACCGACAAACCAGTGGAATGAAAAAACCCTGATTGAAAGCCGATTACAAGGTTATCTTTTATGTTATGACTCATTGAGTGCGTACCATCGTTTTTCTCTGGGTCTTGGCTGGAAGCAGCCAATCAGTTGTCAACACCCAAGACATGAATTTCAAATCGGTAGAAAAGCACCAAAAATTAGATCCATCCCTTTAAAGACCCTTGCTGCTTATAACGAAAAGAATTTACCACTACCTGTTGGAGCCGTATTTTGCTTCAGCCACCTAAAAAGTATTTCTACAGATATAACAATCCAGTGAAATGATTGTTATATCCAATGTTCCAGATATAACAATCATTTCAGATGAAACTATCGAAGAAAAAAAAAAAGCAGCTAGCTCTTTTTGCGAAGCGTTTGGGGCAAGTCCACTGTCATTTCAGATAAAGCAAAAGCAAATAGAAGACTTAGATAAAGATAAGATTTCAGATAAGATAGATTAAGATAAAGATTTCAGATAAAGCAAAAGCTACTCAGGAACGAAACAGATAGTTAAGAAGAAATTTGAAAAATTTAAAATGCAGCTTGAGAAGATATTTGTTGAAGTAATTGCACCTGGTCAATCAGAGACACTAATTTCTCAAGTGTTACACAATGAGGAAGAAGATGATTCAACTCAACTGGTTTTAGAAGACCTTGCTGTACCAGTTAAGATGTTTCAAGAAAGTGATTCTTTCGGACAAATTCATTTTCTTTCAGTTATTAACCATAACAAGTGCACTAAAGAAACATTAATAAAAATCTTTGATTGCAAAAACTATCAAGTTGAAAAAGCACGCAAGTTGCAAAAAGAAAGCAGAGGATTTTCTATACCAAAAAAAGGAAAAGGTAAACATGCTGAATGCCACAAGGAAAAATAGAACATTTTTTAGAATTTATGTTTTGCTGAGGTTTGCTGCAAGATGTAGCTTATGGTGTAAATAAAATAAAGTTTGACAATGGAGACGAACAAAAAGTGGCTAATGCCATTTTAATGATGAAGTTTAGTAATACAATCACATTTTTTTGAAGAAATTTGCCAAGAAACTAATTAACTCCCTATGTCGAATACTTCTTAATGGAGCATTCTTTGTGGAATAAAACTTTCTCAAAGGAAAGCTTTGGCTGGTCTTGATGATGTCACGGCAGCTGGCATGGATGGGTTTCAAACATTGATTGCTATTTCTGAAAAGTGGAAGTATAAAAATATTACTAAGTTCCTTGAAAAGGGTAAAAGGTATTGGAAGAGTAATTATCTTTCCAAATGTAGTGGAAATTTAACTTTGCATAGTCACTCTACTTCTTTTGCCCTTTCGGATATAGATTCAGACTTGAATCAACCCACAAAAGCTGCTAACGATGAACAATGTATTGACTGTGCTAACCTCATTTCAGCAATCAACCAGGTTTGTGAGTTAGTTATAGAAAGTAAAGATGAAGATCTTCTATATGATTTAAATAAGGCTACAGAAGATAATGAAGTCTATATCAAATCCGTGATGCACAGCAAAAAATGGCTTTTGAGCAACTTGATGAGGAAACTGGTTTTTGGCTCAAAGATTTTTGTCAGAAAATTTTGCCAGCTAAACTCCGTTAAAGCGGAATGACTCTACATGTTAATGTCTTCTTCTTCCATGAAAATGGTCAAAAAAAAAAGTATATTTTACTGCTGTCTATAGATGTTAGCAAAGCCAAGTCGATGTACTCTGTCTAGCTGATGTTGTTTTGGCCAAAGTTAAAAATGATTTCCTGGTTTAAAAAACCTTTATGTTAAGTCAGATAACACATCATCTTATCATGGCAACTTCTACTTAGAAGCCCTTTATAAAGTTTGCGAAGAAAAACAATTCTTTCTTAAAAGGTTTGATTATAATGAGCCGTCACCAATGTGACAGAGAGTCAGCAGGATCAAAATGTGTCATAAGGAGTTTTATTGATGCTGGAAACAATTTATTGACTGTAGAAGATATTTATGAGGTTCATCATAATGGTAATTGAATGGTAATTGCTGATCTAACTGTAATTACAATTGACTCCAAAGCTTCAACTTTATCAGGAACAAATCTGATTCCTAACATAAGCAGTTATAATTTTTTTCAGTTTTTCTCTCATCACATGATAATGTGGAAATACACATGCTTTCAGAAAACCACACTTCTTGATCTGTGACAAAATCTATGGTAGACAGAGCAAGATTTTCCTATGTCAACAAAATGAATCTAAATTCGAGCCTTAATTCTTCTGATCACCTGCTACTATCACATTATATCATTAAACAAGGGATTGAAAACTTTTCAAACATCACTGGTTGGGCATTACCAAAAAGAAAAGTATTTAGATATTCTTCAAAGCAAAAAACATTGCTAATGCAGATATTTATGGCTAGAGAAGAGCGTGGTGAGAAAATGAATCCAGAGCAAGTTCCCCAGCAGCTGAGGAAAATGTTAAAGCTAAGTGACAACTCAACAAATTTGATCATTATTCTGTAGGCAAATAAATTAACTTGTATATTAACAAATACCCAAAGTATGTATGATAAAAAATGTGACTTTTTCTTTTCTTGGGACTTTAGATAAATATCGAGTATATAGAATATGATTCTTGTATGGAATTTTTTGCTGCACCCGGAGGGAACTGCTTCATGTGGCCAACCAAAGAAAATACTCTCCAATATTCGTCTCTTGATGTTTTTGTAAAATTGATGCACCAACACAAGCTAATCAAAGAGGAGATTATTCACTCTCAAAAAACGATATTGACAACGTGGAATTCAGATTGGCCATTTATAAACTTCTTATATTTTTATTGTAATTCTTAGAAAACTGTATTTCCCATCAATTTTAAATGGAGAAAACGTTGATATTAAAGTTTAAAGGTTTTTTCATTGATAAGGTTAAAACACTAGTTTTTATCAATTGCTCTTGTACAGTTCCGTTATAAAAAAAGTATTATAATAAAATTTTTAATTACAGCACTTATTATTAAGGCTGTAAAGTAGCCGTTACTAAGCATATCTATTTTCAGTTTAAAAATTGGCAAAAATAAGGCTACTTCTTAGACTTCTGTAGGCTTTTTATCACCCGAGCACATGGATTTTTATTCAGATATTAGAAGATGCGTGTTTAAGGAAACTTAATAACTTATACTGTTAATGGCAGACCTAAGGCCACGGTTATGGGTAATCTATCAAAGCGCGCTGAACGCAAAAAGTGATTTTTGGCAGGTTACTCCTTTCCAGGTCCTTGTATTCACATGATTTTTGTTCCATAACATCAATGTATGCCTTTGTGTCTTTCAAAAACACTTAAGAAAACTACGTTTAAGTATTGGCTTTTAGAGATATAAGAGCTCAAAGTTGGGCTAAAATTTCAAATTTTGTGATTTCAGACCATGATTTCTAGACAACCAACCAAAAATGTAACTATTTTGAACTTTTATTTTTATTGCAGAAATCTATCCCGATTAGCAAAAAAATTAAAAAGAAATGTTTCTGTCATATTCATGTTGCTAAAACTGCTCCTTAAAGTAGCAATTTCACACCATGCGCAAAATTTTCTCAAAATCGGCCAATATTTGAAACCCAATATCTCCGAAATAAATGGGAATTTTTGAAAAAATGTTGAGCAGTGGCCTACTTTCATTGTCTTTTACAAAATATCTGAAAAAGAGTACAAATTGAAGACATCACTTCAAGACTTTGCCTAGATTTCTCAGACAATAGCCTTTAAGAACCAATATTTTAATGTTAAAACAAAAAATTCTTTTTTCCAATAGTTGCGCTGTTCAAGTTTTAAAAATTTGTAAGTTAACAAATATTTCATTTATGTCGTGTAATTTTTTACTAATTTGTTTAAATATTATTTAGATGCAAGTTGTGATGCAATTTACACTAAAACTGGGAGATTAAAGACAATTACAGTATTGTGCAAATTAGTTAGGTCAGTGGCAAAATTGGAATAATTTTCACAATAAGCCCAACTTTAAGCTACGATACTAAAGATTCTCTTGTTTTTTCAGATAAATAACTGTTTTACTGTAGTCTAGTGGTGTCTGGCAACATTCTAGCAAACGCATCAGTGGCTTTAGTGCTACTCCAGGCTTGGTGCAGAGAGGTTGTGACGGATTATTCACCTCGTATTCACAATGGACATCACTTCCAAGAAACGTGCAAGCATTATAGCTCTTAAAGAACATGCTGGTTTGAGCATTAGACAGATTTCTAAGAAAATGAAGAAGGCCAAGTCAACCGTTGGTGACATCTTAAATAGAAAAGAAGACACTGGTGAATCTTCAACACTGCGACAAGGAAGATGTGGAAGAAAACGCAAGACAACACCTCGCGATGATACAGTTATCATCAGAGAAAGTATAAAGAATCCTTAGAAAACAAGTGCAGACCTTCAGAGAGATTTGTCTACATCAGGCGTAAATATTTCTTCTTTAACTGTCCGACGAAGGCTCCTTGAAGTTGGCAGATTTGCCAGAAAACCTCTAAAGAAACAGTTATAGACATCGGTTATGAAGAGAAAACGTCTTCAATGGGCACGTAGGTATTCTCAATGGACAGCAGACGACTGGAAAAAAGTAGTATTCTTCGACGAATCACATTTTGAAGTCCATGGCTACAGGTCAAAGTTTGTGAGACGAAACAAAGGTGAACCGCTTTGGTCAGGACATATTCATCAAGCACCCAAACATCGGCCTAAGAAGATGTTTTGGGGTAGTTTTAGTGCTAAAGGCCTTGGACGACTCATTAACGTAGAGGGAATGATATATAGTGACTAATACTCATTTGCTTCCTAGTATGACAAGGGACTTTCCTGATGGAGATGGCATTTTTAGCAGGATCACGCACCATGCCATACTTCACGTAAAATGCGTACATTCTTTGAACATAGTGGCCACAAAATTTTAAAAGTCAAATTCCAGGACATTTCCAGGACTTTTTGAAAAATTTTCCAGCACATTTTATAACCTATTAAATGAATATTATCAATTATATTTTCATTTTTATTGAACAATATTCATAGAATATTTCAACTAAATCGACTAATAACTTTTTTAAATTGACAAAAAGTAGTAGTATTAAGTTTTTAATAACATAATATTTTTAAAAAATTTTTATTTTTGAAAGTCAGTATAAAATAGAAAGAAGAATGTATACTAATATAAATATACATATAATAGTTAAACAATCATACTCTTTAATGGAACTAAACTAAACCAAAACATATTTACAAAATAAATAAATGAAACTCAAACAATGATTGAATCTCTTTTTAAACGTAAAGCTTTTTCTAAACTGTCAAGCTCTTGCAATTTTAAAAATTTATCTTTTGATAACTTTCTTAAATCATTTGAAGTGATTATAAAACTCAAATCTTTTTTTTCTTCTGCCTTTAATGCATAACTATCTGCCTCCTTTATTTATTCGTCAGCTGATGCTTGAAGTAGCTTCTTCCTTCGAACAGTGTCATCAATTTCAGCGGAAACAGCTTTTCTTTTTAAACTTACAGTTGATAACTCTTTAACTTTTTTTGCACTTTCCAACGCAACATCGTATCGCATTCTAGATGATTTGACTGATTTCATCATTTCTCTAGTAATTGGAATATCTGCAGCATTTTGTTGCTTTGATAACATGTGATCATGAACTATTCTTAATGCAATTAGAGAATCTTCACCTAAATTTTCAACTAGATAGTCCTTATTTACTTTGAACCCGCGTTCAATAGCAGCCTGGCCATGAGACAAGCAAAATAATACTATGCAGACATCCCAAAGAGATGTATATCCATTTACAGGTATATGCTGAGCAAGAAAAATATCTAACCTATCATCATATTTTTTGAATGACAAAAACTCTGTATCATGTTTACGAACAATGTTGATTATAAATTGAAAATATTCTTCATTTGCTTTGTCCCCAATTTTTGATTTTAAATATCCAGAAGCTACTAGTTGTTGCAATAATTTAGAAAACTTTAACTTATTACACTCTACTTCTCTGCTATCTGCTAATTGAATAGGATCTAAACAAGAGGAACACCTGACTAGAAGATATTTTATGGGAGATTTTTCTATCATGTGAGTTGCAAGTGAAGATAAAAATATACAAACATCTTTGTAAAATTTTGAAATTATGCTTCCTTTTGATGTTGATAATCGTTTGTATTTTTGAACTTCCATATTTGCAGACAGACCAATATCAATTGTATCTTCTCTTTTGTATAACATTGGATCTGTGAGATTTAGCTTCATTATTTTTTTAATTGTATCAGATCGTTCCATTACATTATTTAATAAAAACATACTTAGAATGCTAACTAAAACGTTTTTTAAAACATCGAATATAAATGGGACCATTGGTTTATCACATTGAAAACCCTTTAGGAATATATTTAACTTTTCAGCTATAAATTCAACAAACTTTAATTTAGCAATAAACAAAGGATCTATAATTGTATCTTTTAAAATATTAAACCACTTTCCATGAGGTTGCTTTGATTTTGGTAAGCTTTGTAAGTGTTCAATAAACTTCAAATAGCCAGGAAAAATATTTGCTGCTCGTTCACAACAGTTTTGATTCTCACACCAACGATGGCCACAATAAGGTAAAGGGTAAACTTTGTTCTCAGCTACATTTTCATAGATTTCTCTGCGTGAAGGGCATTCATTCAGAAACTTCCACATTGCTTTTAATTTTTCACCAAGTTTCCATTCAGAGTTATTAACTGATGTTTTTAGGCTTCCATGAACTGTGTGGAGGCCACACGTGCCAATATCTAATAAGGCTGGATACTAATTAAGTTCCCGATCTTCTTTTACCAGTCTTAAAAATTTTAAATTGACATTAGATCCATCTGAAGATATCTGAATCATTCTTTGTATGTTAAGTTGAGATACACCTTCATTAAAAGATTTTAATAACTGCTTTGAATTTGCACCTCCTAAAAATTGTGAGTCAAGATATCTTGTAAAAACTTGATTTGAATCATGGTTCCAGAATCGAACAGTAATATCCATTTGACCTTTTTGTATGCTACGATTTAATGACTCATCAAAAGATATTACAAAAATCGGTGATAACAATATTTCTTTATATAACAAATCAAGAAAATATGGTGCAATGCCAAATTTTGTATCATATCCACACTTTGTTCGACCTACCTGAAACTTTTTTGCAATGTTACTATCAGAAAACATAGATATAAATAGTGAGTTAATACCTTCACATGATCTTTGAAAAGATTTTGATAAAGCCACGTGTAATATCCATCTAATTTCAGCGGTTATTACTTGTTCATTTATAAATACCATATCCAATGTTTTAGACTTTTTAGATGGCTTTTCAATAATCTGAACAGTACCAGTTTTTAAAGGTGACAAAGTTTTTAATTCAGCAAAATAATTGCATAATGAACTTAATACTGGAGGTGATAACTCATAATGTTTTTTACTTTTGAGATGACTTTTTAAAGCATTTTCACCCATATTTCTAACATTAATGTCTTTTTTATAAAAAGAACATGATGCAATTGTCGTACTTTTTTTAATAATCCAGTTTTTGTATTCAGGTGTTTGCAACCATGCATTCGAAAAATGCGAATCTCGAGACATTCTATATTTATACTTTACTATTTAAACTTTTTCTAAACTTAAAAATATCCAAAATATTAAAACTATAGAAAAATTAAATACTATAATTTGATATGCATGATTTCAAACCAACAATTACTGATATAAGAAAACAAAAATCAAACAAAATTCAAAGTAATTAAAGCAATATATAAAACCTAAAAAAAACCATTCATAAAAATTAAATTACAGCGGCTTTAAATTTTTTTAATTGCATAAAAAAATTTAATTTTACTGCAATAATATTAGTAATTTTAAAATATATTTAAAAAAATAAATTTTCCAGGACATTCCAGGACACTTGCAAAAATCTAGGACATTCCAGGACTGTGGCCACCATGTTTGAAGAAAGTGGTCTGGAGATTTTAGACTGGCCTGGAAATTCTCTAGACATCAATCCCATTGAAAACTTAAGGGCTCTAATCAAACAAAGACTCCTGAAAGAAAACTGTTCGACAATGGCAAAGCTAATTAGTGCTGTAATTAGGACCTGGTAAAATGATGAGCAAGTGACTAAAATGTGTTCAACTTTGGTCGAATCCATGCCAAATCGTGTTTAAATGCTTGTAAAAGCAAAATGAGGTCATATCTCCTATTAATTATATCATATTTTGTACCATTGACATGTTTTTTTTTTTTGAATAAAACTTCAATGCGGCAAATAATTGTGTTATGTCAACCACTGTCCAAACTAATTTGCACAATACTGTAATGCAAAAATTTAAAAAACTAATTTGCTTGATTAGCATAGAATTCAAAACATTTTTCAAAAATAAATTTGAATCAAAACTTTTATTTAACTATTATTTATGTGATCATAATAAATCATGATCATCATCATGATTTATGATGGTCATACAAAATAAGACTGAGTAACTGATATCAACTAATAATATAATATCAACAAAATGAATAAGCTACAATTTTCTATAACAACATATTAGCATTAAATTATTTTATATATTTAACAATATTATAGATAACTAAAATAAAAAATTAATTAGATAAATTATTTGTTGTTTTCACTTTTTTATTCTTTGCTTTAACTGTTCCACCAGCTAAAGTATTTGAGTTGCATGTTCTTTTATAAGATGCTTGAAGCTTAATGTTTGCTAACTATTATAGCAACAATTAACCTTGACAACAGATTTAAATGCAAATTATGCAACAATATATTTTCAGGCTATTTTTAGGCAACTTCGTTTATGAGCCTCTTATTGAAAGGCTCATAAACGAGATTGCTGTTATGCTAGCTGCTCGCCTGTCCTGATTAATACAATCACCCACTCCCTGCCAGCTATGAGATCTCATAGCAGGCAGGGTGGGGGGTGTCATGGGTTAATCGGGATGGTCGGCTGTAGAGGAATTTATAAATGTTTCGTAATAATAAGGTGTGTCTCAATAGAGGGATAATCTAAGGATAATCTTTTTGTTTTTTTCTCAATTATCTTCTATAGCAACGCGGTGTATATAAACTTGTACAATAACATACTAATCCAAATGGAACTAGAAGCAATTGAACAAGCAACAGATTTTAGCTGGTTTAGTCAAGATCCGTGGCAATGCCAAACATTCGTAGAACAAAAAGAACAGGAGAAAAGCAAAAGATTGAGAGAAGTGCATCCCAACGAATCATCAATAACAAGATCGCCTACATCGAAGAAAGACTCGAGAAAGGATGTAACGAGCGAGAATATAACGATTATGTCCGCGAATTATCCTTGTACAAAGAAACACCATACAAGCCAACAGATGAGAGATACGAATATTTTGACACAAGCGAAGATAGACTTTTTAAAAGCGGAAGTAAAAATAATCAATTTGGAAAATCGTCTCCAAGAGGTTCTCCAGGTCCCAGTCGAACTCAGAGACTTCCGAGTGAACACAGAGAAGACGACATTGAAACAATTAAAGAAATACAAGAAACAAATGAGAACAACTGCAATCAAAAAAGCACGCGTGATGTTGAAATACAAATGACTACAAGAGGACAAAGGATTTCGAATATTACCGAAAGATCTGATAAAGAAGACTTCATTGAAGCAGAAGAAGAGTCGGTAAATAAAGTATGTTGCGACAACATAACTCGCACCGACAACTGCAATGAACTTAAACTGGACAATTCTGTAAGTATAATATCAAGTGGCGATATTTTAAAAATGTTTACTGGTACATTATTAGATGAATATTTAAAGAATAATAAATAATTTTAGGAATTGTTTGCTTTTAATAAAAACTTCAAACGCGGATATGACATATTTCACGTAATGTAATCAGGGAAAGAAACCGAAGCTGTGTGGTACAATTACTCCACCGAAAAAATGCGACCGTCTCCAAATATGCACAAAGACTCAAACAAATTGCACACACTTTGACGGAAAAGAGTCCGAATTCCATGGCAAACTGCATACGCACGCCCTACTGGCCGTATACTCTCTCAACAGAGAGGACCGTTCATCAGAGGCAGAACAACTTTCAATACGACGAGCCTATTTTAAATCACGAAGATACAACTGTGTAGGGTGTAACGACATCCATCGACGACGTTACGAACACCAATGCAACGTCTGTGGAAGTAGAGTTAAAGTTGTCCACGTTGCTACCCCTGGTCACTTTAAAAACTCGGTTATATACGTGCTTGAGCGTGATTAGGTACGTATGCGCTCATATCGTCTTCGATTTAGGCGGAAATGACCAGGCGGTAGCACAAAGACCGGAAAAAGCAACTAAACGTCAACAGCACAAACGTACTTACGCAAGCTATTTATTCACGCACAATATTATGAATTCAAGACAATACAACACTGAATTATCCAAGAGCCCCGAATTACGCCAACTGGAGTTTTCAATCGAGCTAAAGGACATGGAAACAGCTAAAAAAAACATATTTAGGCAGGTATATTTACAATACCGTAATACTGATGTATTAACACCTAGGATAGAAGTTTGCAATGACACGTCCATATTAGGAGCACTTATGTTCTTCTTATCAAACGTGGCATTGCAAAACCAAATGTCTGTTTATAGGCTACGACAGTTATTATGCAATTTCCTTTTTAATTTAAATCATAAAAAACGGGGACTTATATTATGCGAACCAAGTGAATCGGGAAAGACCTACACCAAGAACTGAAAAATTCCTTCTTGTTCATAACTTCAGCCACAGAAGGTCCACGCTCATTAAATCTCTTTATTTTAACAAGTTTAGGAACAACGTTATGTTTCACTTCCATCCTAATGTTAGAAAAAAATCAGGACTAATGCGAGATTCACACTTACAACAATACAACATACACTGCTTTTAACGTCTAGCAGGCTCGATATGCCAACGCCAATTCCTTTTATGTAAAATAGCGCTTAACTGACGAGCATAAATCCTTTTAGTCCTAATATAGATCTGGAAATGAACAATTCCGTTTAATCCACTTTCTTTCCGAAAAACATACTTCGATTGCTTCTCTTCCAAAAAAGTTTCGAATATAATAACTTCATCCGGAGGATTATTATAAGTACAAATTCAATGAGAACTTTTCGCATTAAGATTTGCCATAATTTGAATAATCTAATTTTATCATTGTTAAGTTTACGACAATCTACGATAAAATGGATAATAGAATGGTCAAATTTTAATTTTTATATTCCCATTAACAGCCCCTATTTGAAATTGAGTCAAAAATTCAAAAAACCTTAAACCATGTTTTTCTTTTAGTTTAAGACTAAAACAAAAATTTGACCAAAATTATGGAAATACGTTTTTCAAAAAGAAAGCGGTGTTAATGGTACTCTACATTATCAAATTTATCTACGTACTTCACGTATGTATTGCCGTCAACTTATTGCTTTACTTCATGAAAGAAATTGGAACTGGCATATAGAACCTACTAGAAGATGGAAGCAAGCAATGCTTTATTGTTGCAAAACTGAATCTCGTGTAAGTCCTGATTTTTATAGTAATGTTCGTGCAGAAGTTAAAGTTATTGTTATACCAAAATTGGTTGAAATCAAACGTTATATTGATCGTGGATATTCAATGTCTGATGTTATGAACAAGGATGAGTTTTTTAGTTCTTGGTGTTCTCATAATCGTTCTCTTACTTTATATGCAAATAGTAAGCAGAAAAAGCGTATGTTTAAAAGTATTTGTATCTATCTTTATGGTCCACCTGGATGTGGTAAGTCTCGTTTAGCCTTTGATATCTCAAGAAATTGTTTCCCTGATACTTTGCCTTTTTATAAGAATAAAAGTCAATGGTGGGACATGTATTCTCAAGAACATGTTGTTACATGGGATGATTTTAGGGGAGATTGTTATGAACCTCAAGAATTGTTTAAATTATGTGATCGTTATGACTATAAAGTTTAAATTAAAGGTGGTTTTTTGAATTTTAATTCTCGATTAATTATATTTACTAGTAATTACCCTACTGAGTGTTTAAAGATAATCGTGGTGCGCCGCTTGAAAGACGTTTAGAGTATAAATTGAAGATACATAGGTATGATGGTGTTAAAATCGAATGCGCTAATGAAAGGTTGGATTGAGAGCAATATAACGACGAAGTTATTTATTTTTATCGCGTGATTGAAGAAAAGTTGCGACAGCAAATAACAAACTTAATTAATTTGTAAACATTTATTAATATTATATAAAATACAATTATATTCCCACAATGTCTAATTCTTTAAACTCGCAATATACTTTTGTTTGATAACGAATCGGATGTTCTGAACTATTTCTAGCCCAAAATACTGGTGGTAGGAATCTTATTAAATCATTATTTTTTAATTCCTTACATGAAAACCATTGATATCTATCTACGTCACTATTAAATAGATTATCTTTAAGTTTAAGCGGGTTGTCTCCGATATATCGAGTTGTTAATTCAAATAGTGGCCATTTTTGATATATTCTTATCTGTTTATCACCGTAACTTAATCTTGTAACTGAATTCGGTTGATCTCTAAAATTTGAATGTTTTTTTGCTGCATCTCAATGTGCGTATGTGCTTGCTGAGTTTATTATATGTACATATTGATCTAGGTTTCTTGGTATGATGTAAGTGTATTCCAACGGTGCATTATTAGCAATGGCAGCGCCATTAGTTCCGAGTTGGTTCCAATAAGGTCCTTCTTTAACCCCTAATTTGATTGATATACCGCGTATCCTAAACAAACGAAATATAGCTGTTAATTTACTGTAATTTGCTTCTCCAAGTACGTCTGTACTTTTAAACATAAACTCTGTCATTTTATCATCTGCAGGGTTAGGGTTAGGGTTAAAGGCGAAATAAAAATTACAGGCGAAAATAAAAATTTGTCCATTTAGTTTGCGATTTTGTTGTAGATGTTTGAAAACCTAGCTTAGACAAAATTAAAATTCTAAATATGGCAAATATTATTAGCCGAAGTTCCTATTGGATTTGTACATATAACAATCCAACAGAAAATCCTATTACTTTAGAAACTTTTTTTCAAGAATAGAATTGGAAACGTGGCGACAATGGTAGCGATCATTATCAAATCTATCTACGCACAGATCGTATATATTAGAGGTCGGCAAATTGTGGGCCGCGGCCCAATTGTGGGCCTTTGCTACATAATTTGTGGGTCCCAAGCCACCTAACTGCATAATATACAAAGTAGTGTAGTTGTGGGCCTTTAAGTTGTTTTTCAGGCTGTAAAAATTATAAAGCCTCTTTATAAAATACTCCCTAACACCAGATCTTGTCATTTTAGACATAGTAAAAAATAAATTTTAATGCACATTAACACTGTAGCACTTTAAGACTTCAAATAAGATCGTTATACTTAAAAGTTAAATCATGCCAAAAAATTACTCTACAAAAATGAAAACATTCGAAAAGCACGTCAAAAATAATTAGAACATTCAAATTTGTTTAGATGAAGTAACTCAAACAACAATTTAATTAATTTAACGCTGTAAAAACTATTTCATATTAAATATGCCAGTGGTAAAAGTTATCGTCTTTAGAATGTTTTTCGTACTTTTCTTGAATAAAAATACTACATTGTTTAGTGTTTTTACGAAATAAGTATTATAAAAAAAATAGTCGTCAAATCTTTAATGTTTTAAATAACCGGTTTTTTATGACGCAATATTTGGAAATTGAATAACCACAAATTACTCGAGTATTACCAGTTATCGAGTAACCGGTTATCGAGTTTGGATGCTTTACTCAGAAGTTGCAACTCTGATAAATACGCACATTACCTTGCAAAGATATGCCAGGTAAACAAGAAGCGAAGCGTAAATGCACGTCAGTGGAATGAAAAATGGGAGCTGATTTAATTCTTCACTGAGGGACCAAGTAACAATGCTCTATGTTTAATATGTAATGAGACTGTTAGTTTTAGTAATATATTTATTGCTGTGGGCCGCAACTAAAACAAGAATTTTGCAAGTGGGCACCTTTGGAAATATGGGGCCGACCACTGGTATATATTGTCGTCAACTTATTGCTTTTCTTCACGAGCGTGAATGGCGTTGGCATGATGAGGTAGCTAGAAGGTATATATATATATATATATATATATATATATATATATATATATATATATATATATATATATATATATATATATATATTCAGTCATATTTCAGTTACAGCTTGTTGACTGGATTCAGCTGTATCAGGTAGTTTATCAAACGTAATACCATGTGAAATCAAGTGCCTCTTTAATGTGGTCGTTGAATTACCAGAACACTTAATAACTTTGTTGCAACGTTTGCATTGACCTTCGAGATCTTTTGTTTTTGCATTCTTGCGTTTAATTGCAAAATCCCAAACAGAAGACATAGCTGAAATCTAAATAAGTATTAAATAGTGCAAGATATTCAAACTTAATTCGTAATATAGCTTACTTTTTGTAAAATAATTATTTGTTATAATAAGTTATTATTTTAACTTAAATTGTGACAAAATCACTTTCTTCAAAGCGAAGGGAAAAGCACCGCGATTTTTTTTTAAAAAAGTAGTTACTTGTATGGAAATTTTTTTTTTCAAATCACTTTAACTTTAGAAAAGTAAAAAGTAATCGCGGTAACATCAAAATTAAAAAAAAAAAAGTAGAAAACAGTTAAAAAAAACAGCTGTTTGCTGTTCTTAGTTTTTGGCGAAAAATAGCTGTTTTACTGTTACTGTTAAACAGCTGACAGAAACCCTAATATATATACATACATATATATACACACATGTATACATACACATACATATATGTATAAACAGTAAACACATTATTATTTATTCGAACTGGCACTTATTCGATTTTTCCTGTTATTTAATATTAGGCACTTACATTGCCTTGAGATTTTCTTTCATTAACTTATGCTAATGCCCATCAGTTATTTTAACCTGCAGTTATTCGAAATTTCGGTCATTCGAACAATTTTTTGCTCCCCTTGACGATAACAAAACATAGTTAAGGAACAAAAAAGAAATAAAAAATGGACAATTTTTCAATAAATTGTAAAATATTTCATATTTTACATTGATAAAACTTAAGAATCATCTCATTCCAACGGTCATTTTTTTTTTTTACTTTCTACATTTACTAATATTTGAAAGTAACTTCAAGTAGGTCACTTAAAAGATTATTTTCAGTTATTTCAAGTAAATTTTTAAAACCTCTTGGAAGTTCGAATAACTAGAAGTATACTGCATATATATATATATATATATATATATATATATATATATATATATATATATATATATATATATATATATATATATATATATATATATATATATACATATATATATAGATATATATATGTATATATATATATATATATATACATATATATATATACATATATATATATACATATATATATGTATATATATATATATATATATATAAATATATATATATATATATATATATATATATATATATATATATATATATATATATATGTATATATATAAATATGTAGTCATCCTAAAGGACTATATTTTCTCGACAGTACATGCCCCACCGTATACATTTTGTCTTGCTGATATTCAGGGAAACATGCTCGAGAAATGTCTAATGCTAAACGTGACTTTCCGCATCCGGGTACTCGTTATAAGTATATATATACAGACTTTCAATTTCGCTTACTTTGCTTGGAATTAGCATACATATTGAAAGACCTTTGGTGACTACACCAAGAACTGAAAAATTCCTTCTTGTTCATAACTTCAGCCACAGAAGGTCCACGCTCATTAAATCTCTTTATTTTAACAAGTTTAGGAACAACGTTATGTTTCACTTCCATCCTAATGTTAGAAAAAAATCAGGACTAATGCGAGATTCAGACTTACAACAATACAACATACACTGCTTTTAACGTCTAGCAGGCTCGATATGCCAACGCCAATTCCTTTTATGTAAAATAGCGCTTAACTGACGAGCATAAATCCTTTTAGTTCTAATATAAATCTGGAAATGAACAATTCCGTTTAATCCACTTTCTTTCCGAAAAACATACTTCGATTGCTTCTCTTCCAAAAAAGTTTCGAATATAATAACTTCATCCGGAGGATTATTATAAGTCTAAATTCAATGAGAACTCTTCGCATTAAGATTTGCCATAATTTGAATAATCTAATCTTATCATTGTTAAGTCTTCGACAATCTACGATAAAATGGTTAATAGAATGGTCAAATTTTAATTTTTGACCCATTCAATTTGGTCAAAGCAGATGGCTTTATGGATTTTCTGACCTATTTTGCACCAAAAATAAATGTGAAAAAGGCCAAGACGTATTCAAAGTTTAAGTAAGGTAAATGTATGATTTTTTCATTTTGAAATAAACCATTTTGGGTTTGTGTTTTTTTTTTTTTAGGGTTATGAAATGTTTGAAATAAATACTTTGGTGGGTTTTACTTTTCCTAAAAATAACCTTTTAGGTATAATGTTGGAAAAAAGCCTTTATTGTATAAGTATAGTATATTTATATTCCCATTAACAACCCCTATTTGAAATTGAGACAAAAATTTAAACCTTAAACCATGTTTTTTTTTTGTTTTAGACAAAAATGTCAATAATGCCGTTGACAACGTTTTGCTGGCAGACCTTCCTAAATCACCCGGATTTGCCCTTTCTTCAGACCTTTGGATCAGTCGAAACAATGAATCATATCAAGCCATCACCCTTTGCTTCATCAGAGAAGATTTCTAGCTCAGTATGTTTGTCATTGGCACTGGACCTTTAGCTGAAAGACACATTGCCGATGCAATTGTCGACAAACTTGACAAGTAATTTTAAGTAGTAATACAACTATGATAATATTATAATATAGAATATTATTTCTTATTGGGAAATATCGTTATTTCTCGAAATTAACATTTCTAGCTCAATTAATTGTAGTTTGAAACTATACTTCTTACATAACGGGACATAACGAGTTATAACGTGTTATAACGAAAATAATAAAATTTGTAACATCTACATTATTGTTTTTGATCTTTTTAGGTATGTTTCTGACATTACTGGAAATGACGGCTTCAATTAAGTGGTATGTGTTCATGATTTAGCTGCCAACATGTAGGCAGCTATTCCAAAGTGCACGTATGTTGATGATTTTCTCTTGTGTGCAGACCACCTTCTCAATCTGGTTGTGGAAAACACGATTAAGGAGACTAAGTCAGTATAAACAATGAATCTCGAAGCTGCCATCATTAATGCCACTGCATTGAGTTCCAAGTGTCACCGATCAATCTTGGCCGAGCAAAGGTTTAAGGAGGTAAAACTTAAAATTGTCTAAATGTTTTTGACCTTATTCAGTTTTAAATTGCTAATTTAATTTTATTTAAGCTACAATTAACTTGTAATTTTTATTTTAGGTTTTTATAACTAGTTACCATGCACTAATAACTTTATTTCTTTCTCTAAAAGTCGTAAATGTCATTGCCCCAGTCAAAACTCGTTGGAATTCCGTTTACATGATGCTTGACAGCATTGTACGAATGCGCAAGATTTTGAGCTCTATTAGAGACAATCCTGGAAATGACATTGGCCGGAAACTTGCTGAGTAAGTGCCTACTGAAGAGGAGTTTACCCTTTGTGATGAGATTCTACCAATTTTGAGAAGAATCAGTGACAACTCAAAAAGTGTTTCAGCTGACAAAAAAGTCTGCATCCACAAGGTTATTGCTCACATCTATGGCATCAATGTTCGGGCACAAAAACAGATTGACACTATAACTCTGCCTCCAATTGCTGAATTGTTTTATCGAAAGTAGAAGAAAAACTGAAAAGTATTTTTCAAATGGTGGCACCAACAACACATTCTATGCCGTGGCTAACCTTCTCAACCCCTTTAATAACGGTAAACCATTTGAAAAATTTGGTGGCAGGTTGTTGAAGCTCCCTATAATGTCAGCTCTAATGCTTTAATGCTGAAGTGTTAACTTTAATGTTCTAATGCTAAAGTGGCTTGCTTCAATCCAGGAAATGACCACAAATGTGCAGCAGCTCAAGGATGTCATGGCACCCAAAGATGACCTATGTTATGATTTATCAAAGATGAAGAGATGGCAATTGTTGGGCCTGAAAGACCTCCTTTCAATTGTCAGTGAATGGGACATGTACACTAAAATTGGAGAGATTAGAACTGATGTGCTGATATTTTGGAAGGGCAACCAAAAAAAGTTTCCATTGCTTTCAGAGGCTGAAAGGAAATGGTTGGGTGTTCCTGCCTCTTCTGCTCTTTCTGAGCGAGTTTTCAGTTCTGGAAGTAACATTGCCTCCTTCAAGAGGACCAAACTTCAACCTGAGCAAGTTGAAAAACTGCCTTACATCTAGCAAACTACGATCGAGTGAAGATAAAAACCTACAAGCTCACTTCCGCTGAAGAGCTCATTGCCGAAGAGGATACACCAAGGACATCTACTTCCTCATCTTTGCTTAAAGGGATTGTCCCGCTAGTTGTCCTTGGAGATGATTCTAAAGATGATGAACTTCTTGCTACACTTGCCACAGCAACACCTGGACCTGCCACATCAACTCAAACTGCCTAATTTGTTGACTTTACTTAATCTTTTTTTATGAAATAAATTACTATTTAACTTTTGGTTAAATAAAATGATAAATTTTGTGTTTCTTTTATTTCTTTTTTACTTAAAATCATTTAAACTTTTGTTTAACTTATAGCAAAGTTACTAAATAATTAATTTTAAATTACTAATTTATTGAAACGGTGCAATAAATACTAAAAAGCATGTATATTTATAATTTTTTGTTTACTTTTTTTGTGAGCAATGTTGAACTGAAATAATTTATTTTTTTAACTTCTTATTGCACTGTATCAATGGTGAAGCGGTCTGAGGCATGACTCCCGTTATCAGAAGGTCGCGAGTTCGATTCCTGCCTCATCCAAGCAATCTTTCTTCACTTCTTTAAGCTGCGTCACACAATTGAGGTTCAGTTGCCAAATCAAACAATTAATGACGTTTTCGTGCAAACTCGTCGACAATCAATGACGTTTTGTTTTCAGATGTCAGATTTGAAAGTTAGATTATTGAAACATTTTTTTGTGAAATGATATGTTCATATTAGTTAAATTAGTAAATTAACTAAAATTACTATAATTAAATTTCGTATTAGTTTTATTTAATTTGTTGAAAAAAAACAAAAGCAATGTTTCAACAACCACTGGGTCATCATTCTGAGGCATGACTCCCGTTATCAGAAGGTCGTGAGTTCACTATGCTAAAAAAACTTTCAAGAATACATTATTTAAATTTAATAAATATATTTATTATATTAGGCAATCATTGTCTGTCCTGACTTTGACTCCATCATTGGTGCTTTCTTTGACGATATTGATATATTGCTTGAAATACACTTAGCATATTTTTCTTCCTTTTCCACCTGCATCAAATCCATGGATAGTGCATCCCCACGCCTGGACTCAAACTCACGACCTTTGGATAACAGATTCATGCCTCAGACCACTCGACCATTGAAAAAATTGCTAAAAAAACTTTCAAGAATACATTATTTAAATTTAATAAATATATTTATTATATTAGGAACCAAAATACTGATTTAATGGCACCGAAACATGGTCTATACCCCTTTTCAATTCAAATTTAATTTTTTTTTGTGTGTTTGTTAACCAGTTTTATCATCTGCTTCACGTGATTCGAACTCACAACCTTCCAATATTTGGCGAGCGTATAAAATACATTATTTAAAATATGAACTATAATGTATGTATGTCACACTAATGTGTAATTAAAATAAGGGATTTTTTATTACAATATTTCAATGGTCAAGTGATCTGAGGATGAGTCCGTTATCCCAAGGTCGTGAGTTTGAATCCCGCCAAATCAACAACATTCTATGACGTTTTGCGATTTGACTATTTCTTTAATTTCATCACTTCTTCAAACTACGTCACATTGCCATCACAAGCCATCCTCAAAGCAAATTATGAGCATTGAAACATTTTTTTTTATTATTTTTTTCATTTTCTCGTTATGTATCGAAACGTTTCGGGAAAAAGTTTCGAGATCTTTATCTTTCCCGAGAATCAATTGGTACTCTCGTAACTTCCGGGACCCAATCGAAATTAATTTCCCGAAAGTTTAAAAACCTTACTCTTGTAACTCAAAAAGATTTCGAGAAGAGTTCCGTTACGAGTCTCGTTACTTAACGTATCGAAACAAAAATAGTTTCGAGAATTTAATGCTTACGATTTACTGATGTTGGTGTACCCAAGTTTTATTTATTTTTACCACCCCATCACTTTCCTAAGATGATTCAATTTGCTTATTAAATGTGTGCAATGTTTGGCAGTACTTATCTTTGTTAGCAACTTTTTTCACACATGAAACTAAATAAAACCCTTGAGAGGTCCAGGTTTACTGATGAACATTTGTCTTTTATAGTGAAAGCGGTAGATAATAAAGACATAAAACCAGACCTTATTAAACTTTCAGAGAATAAAAGATGTCAAAGTTCTAGAAAATCCAAAAGTTTAAAATGTTTGTTATTATTGTTACAAAAAACTCCTTGTTTATTTTTATTGTGTTCTTAATTGAGTGAAATAAATAATGCAAAATTAAACTTCTGTACTTTTTTAAATATTGCAGTGATTTGATTAATTTAATATATAAAGAATTTCAAATTTAGTTATTTATAGTTATATATAATTGTAATTAAACATGATTTCATCTATAAATAATTATAAATTAAAATATAATCTTATTTACTTCACATCAAACCTTAGCAATATAATATAAATAGGTAGAGTAACTTTACATAATTTCTCCCATCACTCAATGTCGCCCACTATCTTTAATTACTTATATGTCAGTTAACGCTGCACCATCAAAAGGACATTTGTTTAGAGCAGCAAACCAACCTTATCAACATCGAAACAACTTTGACCTCAAGATAATCGTAAATAAAGAAGTATTTCTTAAAGAAAATTTAATTGGTTTTCGCTAACTTTTTTGCAACTTAATTTGCCGAATTCAAACCAGCTAATACAACTCTACTGAGTTAATTATTTATTGTGTATTTTAGCTTGTAATTTAAATTTGTTCTCCGCTGTTTATTCTCTGATTGTAAAAAAATTTACAACCGTTTGAAATGGTAGAATATGCATAAAATTCATTTCTGCTTAACCTATCAAATTAACTCAATTTCGCCCACAGAACAAACATATTGTCGCCTGATGCATTAAGCCCAAGAGGCGAAAATAGATGCACCATGTTATATAAAGACATACGCTACCAGCAGTTTTTTTAAAAAAGCCTTTTACCGTGACCGCCATTACTTTTTGATTAAATTGGGATGACATTTAAAAAATAACTTAAACTCAAAAACATAAAATTTAGTAAGGATACACATTAAGAACATGTTTTTGAATGCTTATGAAGAGGTATATTTTTTGCAATTTAATTTTATATAATATTGAGGAAAATATTTTATAAATTAATTACCCTTAATTCAACATCCTTGGCATTAGCGTAAAATTGAACCCAGCGTAAAATTTACTTGATAATTGATTTGAAAAAAAATTAATGATATCCACGTTAATGTATTTTTGATTGCCTTCAAAACAAAATTCGCTTCCTCTGTGTATTGTTATTAAGGAAACCAATTTAAAAAATAAATTGCTCATAACAGTATTATGACCCAGCGTTGAGTATGGAGTAATGGTATAAAACGCTCATGTTCATCATAACAAAATGAATTAGCTTGAAGAAGAACAAAGAAAATATCTTTAATCAGTAAACTTTGTCTACTATTGCATTTTCTTTTCCTGATAATTAATGGTAAGAAAGAATTTAGAATTAATTTATATAATTTTATATTTTAATCCTATGCTTTTGTTTTTTTTTATAAAAGTGTTTAGAAATAATGGGTATTTTATTAACGATTGTTTTATTTATTTTCAATTTTACAACTAATGATTTAGTTATTAAAATAATTAAAACATTAGGTCCAAAACGTTAGGTTAAAAAGGACCAAAACTCATTTTATGCAAAATAAGAATGTTTCTTTTTCTATAAACTTTTGTAATTACTTAGCTAAATACTTATTCACTCCATCGTAAATTAAGTGCTGTGAAGTTCTAGGGTTGCGATTAGGTTACATATACTAACATGATGGTAAAACTTCTTTAACATCTGGTAGTAGTTCTCTTGACATTTGTCAAATGAAACAGCTACCAACAATTGATGTTTCTTTAATTCGTGTCAATGGTTCCAATCATTCCATTAATCAATCAACCAGTGTTAAGAAATGGGGTTATTCCTGAAATGGAGTAAAGAGTATATGATGAATGCATTTAAGCATGTCAGATCAGAGCCATCATTTTCAGTGCGTAAGGCAGCAGAATTCTACAAAGTGCCAGGTACAACACTGAGAGACAGACTCTCTATCTCTCAGTGAAAAGTTGTTATTGAAACAAAACCAGGAAGAAAATCTACCCTACCTTATGCACTGGAAGAAAAACTTATTACTTAAAAAAAAAAATTATTACTTAAAACTGTTATTAGTAAAACTACTATATATTAACGATTATGCCAGCAATAGAGCAAAGTTAGGAGTAGGTTTTGGAAAGTCAGTTCCTGAATTATGCTGGGAAACTTGCCCCAAAGCATAAATTCAAAATCACGAAAAGACTTCCAAGTAACCAGCGATGGTCTAGGGTTTAACGCTAGCATGAACATAAATTTAACCTGCAAAAACCTGAGGGTACAGCTTCAGTTCGTCATCAGTGCATGGATAAAGATACAGTGTCAAAGGACTCTAGTGTTTTCAGTGATGTTATAGTGAAAAATGATTTTCACGTTAAACCAGAATCCATATGGAATATGGATAAAACTGGTCTAAACCTTGACGTAAAACCAAGAAAACTAATTGCACGAAAAGACACAAAAAAACCTCCATAGTTGAACGAGTGGAAATCGAGAGTCAATCACTGTTATTGCATGAGTGAATGCACAGGGCAAGTTTATTCCACCTCAGGTTTTTTTGTTGTTGTTGTTATTAAGTGCCCCAAGATGACCTAACTGTTACAGAGCAC